>NC_047104.1:66563715-66864548 GCF_902500255.1 Thalassophryne amazonica | reverse complement strand
ACAGCTGGAGCCGGCGAGCAGAATGGAAGCTCCTCCTATTTGATGACGCACCAGGGTGAATTTTCGCAGCGAAAGTCCACCCAAGCAGAGCGACACACCGGGCGAAGGAGGCGCGTCCGTCGCCTGGCGACCCACGCGAATTTGTAGTGTCTAATCGCGCCCGGTGTGAACACGGCATTACTCACACAGCTACATACTCACGGTTACTCCCACACACACACACAAACTCATACTCACACACACTCACAGCTACTCACACACACTCAGACAACTACTCACAGTTACTCACACAGCTACTCACGTACGAGGTCTGTTAGAAAAGTATCGGACCTTTTTATTTTTTTCAAAAACTATATGGATTTGAATCACGTGTGATTACATCAGACAAGCTTCAACCCTCGTGGGCATGCAAGAGTTTTTTTTTCACGCCTGTCGGTTACGTCATTCGCTTGTGGGCTGGCTTTGAGTGAGGAGTGGTCCACCCCTCCCATTGGAATCTCTTTGTCTGAGAACTTCCTGAGAGACTAGCGCTTTGCTTGATCAAAATTTTTTCAAAAACTGTGAGGCAGATCGAAGTGGACACCATTCGAGAAATTCAGCTGGTTTTCTGTGAAAATTTTAACGGCTGATGAGAGATTATGGACTGTTGCTGTCGCTTTAAGGACTTCCCACGGAGTGGGACGTCGCGACGCGCCCTGAGCTGCTGCTGTCTGCCTGTTTCGAGCTGAAAGCTTCCAAATTTAAGCTTCTGTTGACCCAGGACGTCGTGACAGAACAGAGAAGTTTCAGAAGAGGTCGGGATCAGCAGTTTATCCGGACATTCCACTGTTAAAGGAGATTTTGTAATGAAAGAAAGTGCGGACGGGTCCGCGCGTCGGCAGGCAGCCGGCGCCGCGCGCCGCCACAGGAAAAACACCTCCGTTGGAAGCCTTAAGGACAAGTTGGAACATGTCCAGCTGTTAAACAATTTCTCAGATACTCACTCAACTGAAAGCCATCAAAAGCCGCCTGGTTTTTACAAATGGTTATCAACACGGAGGTGTTTTTCCTGTGCCGCCGCACCGCACCGGCTGCGTCCCGACGCGCAGACCCGTCCGCACGTCTTTCATTAATAAAATCTCCTTTAACAGTGGAATGTCCGGATAAACTGCTGATCCCGACCTGTTCTGAAAGTTCTCTGTTCTCTCACGACGTCCTGGGTCAACAGAAGCTTAAATTTGGAAGTTTTCAGC
The DNA here is from genome assembly GCF_902500255.1 of Thalassophryne amazonica. Classification (NCBI taxonomy): domain Eukaryota; kingdom Metazoa; phylum Chordata; class Actinopteri; order Batrachoidiformes; family Batrachoididae; genus Thalassophryne; species Thalassophryne amazonica. The sequence continues at coordinate 66,863,316 of NC_047104.1, read as the reverse complement.
TCGAAACAGGCAGACAGCGGCGGCTCAGGGCGCATTGCGACGTCCCGCTCCATGGGCAGTCCTTAAAGCGACAGCAACAGTCCATAATCTCTCATCAGCCGTTAAAATTTCACAGAAAACCAGCTGAATTTCTCAAATGGTGTCCACTTCGATCTCACAGGTTCTGAAAAAATTTTGATCAAGCAAAGCACCAGTCTCTCAGCAAGCTGTCAGACAAAGGAATTCCGACGGGAGGGGTGGACCACTCCTCACTCAAAGCCTGCCCACAGGCGAATGACGTAACCGACAGGCGTGAAAAAACTCTCGCATGCGCACGAGGGTTCAAGGTTGTCTGATGTAATTGCACGTGATTCAAATCCATATAGTTTTTGAAAAAAATAAAAAGGTACATTAGTTTTATCACAGACCTCGTACACTCACACAGCTACTCATTCACAGTTACTCACACAGCTGCATACTCGCGGTTACTCCCACACACACACAAACTCACACACACTCACACAGCTACTCACTCACAGTTACTCACACACAGTCACACACACACAGTCACACAGCTATTCACTCACAGTTACTCACCCACTCACAGTTACTCTTACACACAGTTACACACACACTGTTAGCAGTTGGTGAAAAGGTTTCATCATAGTTCACACCTTTCTTTTGACTGTAACCTTTGGCAACATATCTCGCCTTATATTTGTCTGATCCATCATTATTCTTTTTCATCGCATAGACCCATTTACCCCCCTACAACTTTGCTTGCGGGTAGGTTGGTTAGGGTGAAGGTCATATTCTCTTTTAATGAATGCATTTCCTCATCCATTGCAGCAATCCATTCTTTTGCGTTCACTGATGTTACAGCTTCTTTATAAGTTTGGGGCACATTACTCAGCAGTCTATAACAATAGTCAATGTTAGTTAAGTCCTCATCAATCCCACAAACATAGTCATCTAGATAAGCTGGTCTTTTTCTCTCTCTGACAGGATATCGCCCCTGTTCAGGTTCATCTTTTTGTGTGTGGCTAATATACACCACTGGGTCATCTCCTGTGGGCAGTTCATGGTCTGAATTACCAGGAGTGCTTTCTGAATTCATTGTTTTCTGGCACATTGTTTGCTCTGGGCTTAGTTCCAACTACAAAATCATCATCATCATCCAGAGTCACATTTGTCCCAGTTTTCATTTGAGATACAAATTCCACTAGTCTGTGTATCTGTATTTTCTTGCTGCTAGGATAGTATACCATGTAGGCTGGACTGTTCTTATCATATCCAACGAAAATACCTTTCTCACACCTTGAGTCCAATTTTCCTTTATCCTGTTTGTAAGCGTAACACACACTTCCAAACTTCTGCATTCTTGACATGTTTGGCTGTTTGCCTGTTAACATGAAGTAGGGTGTCTGCTTAGTGCGGTTGTTGAAACACCTATTTCGCACTACAGCGGCTGTCTGGACTGCGTAGGTCCACAACATCTTTGATAGTCCACTTTCTATTAACATACACCTAGCCATGTCAAATAAGGTCCCCCAATTTTGTTCGGCAGTGCCATTCTGGTGTGGAGAGTATGGAGCAGAGGTTTCATGTCTGATGCGATTTTTACTTAGTAATGCTTGGTACTCTCTTCCTGTAAACTCTGTACCATTGTCTGACCGGATTCATTTAATCTTCCCATATGGAGCCATGTCAGCAATTAACTTTTCAGTAGCTTGTGCTGTGTCACTTTTGTTTCTCAAGAAATACATAAAGACAGCACTAGAATAATCGTCTGTAAAAGATAATGCATATTTATGACCGTCTCTGGACATTGGGTCTATAGGTCCTGCTAAGTCTGCATGGACCATTACCAGAGGTGCTTTTGCAAACTTCCCCTGTATGCAGACTTCACATGGTGGCATAGGTTCATCTCTTCTCTTAATTTTCATGCCACAAACCACATTTTCCAGTTTCAGTATATCTCCATAATTGCAATGGCCTAAGATCTCATGCCAACTCTGCAAGTCATAGCTTTTCTTACACGTCACCACACTCATTGTGTATTGTGTGTAAGTAATATAGTTTATCATGTACGTGTATGGGGAATCTCGTGCCATCTCTGTGTAGAAGAACATTCTTCCCCTCTCTGAAGATCACAGTGGCTCCGCTTGAGGTAGCTGCTTTCACAGAGAAAATGTCCTGCGGATATGTGGGGATGAACAGTGCGTTCTTCAGCACTGCCTGAAGATGTCGCCCCCTGCTGTCGACCAAACACACCTCTGCATCCCCTCGCTGTTTAGCGACCTCGGTGCACCTGGAACCATCTGCCAATTCCATGCAATGCGTCCCGGCCTGGAAACTGTCGTCAAACCTTCGGAACTTCCCGATGTCTGTGATGATGTGCGACGTTGCACCAGCGTCCACCGTCAGGCCTTTCCGTTTGACGTTGTTCTCCCGCGTCTCAGCGTCGCTCACTCGAAAAGCGTATTCTTTGTCATCACCCGTCTCCTCGGCCGCTTTCCGTACGTTGTCCCGCTGCTTTCTCTGCCTGCAGGCCCCGCTGCTATGCATGGTACTCACCACTGCTTTCTCTGACATGCTTTTGCTATGTGACCTCTCGTCCCACACTTGTAACACACCATGTCAGTACTCGCCCCAGAATCATTTGCACTTCTAGGTGCGTATTTTGTACCGAATTGCGCTTTTAGTACCTTCATTACATTCTCCTCAGATACACTCAAGTGCATATTTTCAATGTCCTCATAATTTCTGAGTTTGGGTTTGAACTCTGCAAAAGTCAGTTTATCAGCATCATCGCTCTGAGTAATATGTATAGCAAATGGTTTGAATGTCTCTGATAGCCCTTTTAGAACCATTGCTATCAATAGTCCATCACTCAGAACCTCACCTGCACCTCTTAGAGCGGTTATTGCAGTTTCAGCTCTTACGAGATATTCAGTGACTGACTCACTTGATGACTTTTGCAGTGAAGTCAGCTCAGTATACAGGCTGATTATTCTGGGCTTTCCTTTGCCGACGTAGTATGTACGCAGGATCTTCAGCGCTGCTCGTCCTTGTCCGCTACCTCCCGCATAATGAGCGACAAACTCTTATCGTCCAAGAACTGTATGAGCTCAGCATAGGCCTCGGCATTTTTCGCCTCGTCCTCATCCACCTCGTCGTCGGAGGGCTCCGATAAAATAGTCTTTTTCAAGCCTTGCAAACAAAGGTGGCCCAAAAACTTTGTCTCCCATAATTCATAATTCTTCTCATCTCCATCAAAAAGAAGTCGTGACCAGTGGCTGCTTGTCGCTGCTTCCTTCTCTCTTCTGCTCATGTTAGCAGGCCTACTTACTCAAGCTCGGGTGCACGCAGTAATCATCACGACATTCACCTGTCCGCTTTCCATCAAAACTGTGTCATGATTCTGATTCTGGGCCCATAACCTGTTAGCAGAGGGTAGTTATGGCGCGACACGAAGAGAAAGTGAATGCTGTGTTTCATGTTTTTCCATTGAACGCTGCGCCATAACTACCCTCTGCTAACACACACTCATAAAGCTACTCACTTACAGTTACACACTCACAGTTACTCACACAGCTACTCACTCCCAGTTACTTACACACTCACAGTTACTCTTACACACAGTTACTCACACTCACACAGCTACTCACTTACAATTACTCACAGATTCAGTTACTCACTTACACACTCACAGTTACTCACTCACAGATACACACTCCCAGTTACTCACACACTCACTGTTACTCTTTATTGTTGTTTGTCCTTCGGGGTCGAAGATGACCATGGCTGCACTAGGTGGGTAATCAGTGACGGTGTGTCCAGAGGTGGCTGATGAGGCCAATCCGGGCTTGAAAGGTGCGTCCACATGCGGGACACACATGGGTAGGTGCTGCGGTGGAGGTAGAGGTAGCTGGGGCCTTGCGTGCAGCTCGTTTTGTTTTGGCGTCCGCGATCCGTCTGGCCTCTGCTGCGCGGGCGCCACTGGTGGTCTTGCTATGCCACTGAGGGCGGTTGTGGGCAAGCGTTTCCCAAGAGGTGAGCTCAAAGCCCAGGATTTTTAGGGACGCTTTGAGACAGTCTTTGTAGCGTTTCTTCTGCCCCCCGACAGAGCGCTTGCCCTGGCACAGTTCTCCATACAGGAGCTGCTTTGGCAGTCGAGTGTCAGGCATTCTGATTACGTGGCCAGTCCATCTGACTTGCGTCTTCTGCAGGAGGGTGTAGCTGCTGGGGAGGCCGGCTCGCTCAAGGACCTCCGTGTCCGGGACTTTGTCCTGCCACCTGATGTGGAGGAGGCGACGGAGGCAGCTCATATGGAAGTGGTTGAGCTGCTTGGCATGTCTGCTGTAGACAGTCCAGGTCTCACTGGCATAGAGCAGGGTGGTTAGAACCACTGCAGGGTAGACCTTCAGCTTGGAGGTAATGCTAAGTCCTCTCCATTCCCAGACATTCTCACGGAGCCTTCCAAATGAGGTGCTGGCTTTTGCAACCCTGTTGTTGATTTCTGCATCAATGTTGACTGCGCGAGAAAGGGTGCTACCCAGGTATGTAAAGTTGTCGACCGCCTGCAGATTCTGTCCTGTCACTGTGATGTGGGGTTCTTGGTATAGTTTTCCGGGTGCTGGTTGGTACATAACTTCGGTCTTTTTGGTGCTGATGGTGAGACCGAAGTTGTCGCATGCTCTCGAGAAGCAGTCCATTTCATGCTGCATCTTCTGTTCTGTAGCTGCGTTGAGCGCACAATCATCAGCAAACAATAGATCTCTGATGACGGTCTCTGTCACCTTAGTGACAGCCTGGAGGCGCCTGAGGTTGAACAGACCGCCGTCAGTCCTGTATCTGAGGCGAATGCCGTCCTGGCCATCCTGGAAAGCGTCGGTCAGCATGGCGGAAAAGACCATGCTGAACAGTGTCGGGGCAAGAACGCAGCCCTGCTTTACGCCGTTGGTGACTGGGAAGGCCTCTGACTCGTCACCATCATGCAGAACTTTCACCATCATGCCGTCATGGAACTGTCGCACCATTGTGATGAACCTGCTGGGGCAGCCAAACTTCTCCATGATTTTCCACAGGCCTTCTCTGCTGACCGTATCGAAGGCCTTCGTCAGATCGACAAAGGTCATGAAGAGGTCGCTGTGTTGCTCCTGGCACTTTTCCTGAAGTTGGCGCGCAGCAGATATCATGTCCACAGTTCCACGTCCGGCACGGAATCCGCATTGACTTTCTGGAAGGAGGCCCTGCTCAAGGTGTTGTAGTAGGCGGTTGAGCAGGACTCGAGCCAGGATTTTCCCTACGATGGACAGAAGGGAGATGCCTCTGTGGTTGTCGCATTGCTGGCGGTTGCCTTTTCTCTTGTAGATGTGGATGATACTGGCGTCCTTCAACTGTTGGGGGATCTTGCCTGCACTCCACAATGACTGGAAGAGTTTGGTCAGTCTTTGCAGCAATGCTGGGCCGCCTGCTTGTACACTTCAGCAGGGATAGCATCTGATCCTGGAGCTTTGCCATAGGAGAGCTGTTTGATGGCCTGTCTGACTTCATCTTCTGTGGGCGGAGTGTCGAGGTCTTCGTTGACCTCCACTTGAGGTAGGCGCGCAATGGCCTCTTCGTTGATTACGGCAGGGCGGTTGAGGACCTGGTTGAAATGTTCAGCCCATCTCTCCAGTATCTGCTTCTTCTCTGTCAGCAGTTGGGTCCCAGTTACTCTTTAACACAGTTACTCACACTCACACAGCTACTCACTTACAGTTACTCACAGACTCAGTTACTCACTCACACTCACACAGCTACTCACTCACAGATACACACTCAGTTACTCACACAAACACACACACACAGCTACTCACTCAGTTACTCACACACTTACAGTTAATCACACACACACAGTTACTCACACAGCTACTCACTCACAGATACTCACACACTCACATTTACTCACACAAACACACACACAGCCACTCACTCACAGTTACACACTTACAGTTACTCAGACACACACTCACACAGCTACACAATCACAGTTATTCACACAAACACACACACACAGCTACTCACTCAGTTACTCACACACACACAGTTACTCACACAGCTACTCACTCACAGATACTCACACACTCACAGTTACTCACACAAACACACACACAGCTACACACTTACAGTTACTCACACACACACTCACACAGCTACACACTCACAGTTACACGGCTACTCACACAGTTACTCACACACTCACAGTTTCTCTCTCTCTCTCTCTCTCTCTCTCACACACGCACACACACAGTTACTCACACATGCTCACATAGCTACTCATTCACAGTTACACACTCAGTTACTCACACACACACAGCTAAACACTCACAGTTACTCACACACATAGCTACAAACTCACAGTAACTCACACAGCTACTCACGCACGCTCACACAGCTACTCATTCACAGTTACTCACACGGCTACTCATTCACAGTTACTCACACAGCTACACACACTCACACAGTTACTCACTCACAGTTACTCACACAGCTACTCACGCACACTCACACAGCTACTCATTCACAGTTACTCACACAGCTACATACTCACGGTTACTCCCACACACACAAACTCATACTCACACACACTCACACAGCGACTCACTCACAGTTACTCACACAGCTACTCGCGCACACTCACACAGCTACTCATTCACAGTTACTCACACAGCTGCATACTCACGGTTACTCCCACACACACAAACTCATACTCACACACACTCACACAGCTACTCACTCACAGTTACTCACACACACACAGCTACACACTCAGTTACTCACACACTCACACAGCTACACAGTCACACACACACACACACACACACAGTCACACAGCTATTCACTCACAGTTACTCTTACACACAGTTACTCACACACACACACACTCACAAAGCTACTCACTTACAGTTACACACTCAGTTACACAGCTACTCACTCCCAGTTACACACTCACAGTTACTCTTACACACAGTTACTCACACTCACACAGCTGCTCACACAGTTACTCACACACTCACAGTTTCTCTCTCTCTCTCTGTCTCACACACACACACACAGTTACTCACACATGCTCACACAGCTACTCATTCACAGTTACTCACACACTCAGTTACTCACACACACAGCTACAAACTCAGTTACACACTCACAGTTACACACACGCTCACACAGTTGCTCACACACTCAGTTGCTCACACACTCACACATTTACTCACACATCTACTCACTCAGTTACTCACACACTTACAGTTACTCTCTCTCTCACTCACAGTTACTCACACTCACACAGCTATTCACTCACAGTTACTCACACATCTACTCACTCTCAGTTGCTCACACACTCAGTTACACACACACAATTAATCAGGCACACACACAGCTTCACACTCAGTTCCTCACACACACTCGCACAGCTACTCACTCACAGTTACTCACACTCAGTTACTCACACACTCAGAGTTACTCAGACACCTACTCACACACTCAGTTACTCACACACACACTCACACAACTATCCACTCAGTTACACACACAGTTACTCACACACACTCACACAGCTAGTCACTCAGTTACTCACACATCTACTCACTCTCAATTGCTCACACACACACACACACACTCACAGTTACTCACACACGCTCACACAACTACTCATTCACAGTTACTCACACACAGTCACAGTTACTCACACACAGTCACAGTTACTCACACACAGTCACAGTTACTCACACACACTCACACAGCTACACACTCAGTTACTCACACACACTCACACAACTACTCACTCACAGTTGCTCACACACACTCACAGTTACTCACACACACTCACACAGCAACACACTCACAGTTACTCTCACACACACTCATACAGCAACACACTCACAGTTACTCTCACACACACTCACACAGCTACTCATTCACAGTTACATACCCACACGCAGGCTGGTGTGCTGAGTTGTGTCTGAGACTGACTCTCCTAACTACTCCCAGGATGCCTTGCTGAGCTGAGTTCTGTCTTTGCCTGATTATTTACAAAGACGTCATATGTCTTCTCCCCCTGTCTTTTCATTCTCAACTGACTCTATGAAAAAATAATCAAGTCTTGTTGGCCCTAACATCACTTTATTTACACAATATTATTGAATCCCCACTTCCAGCTTAAAAAAAAATGTCATGACAAATAGACCCCTGTAGATGCAAATTAATTTTCAAGCTTTTGACAGTTGACAGTAGGGCTGCACAGTGTGGCCAAATTATCGTATCTCAGTATTGAAGCCAAACATTATATCTCTATCAGTATGACATATGATATGACTATGATTTCACACAAAGTGCAGCAAAAGTGCAAAAGCAAAAGTTATTAACAGGGGTGCACATAACTGGTACTCATCATGCTCATGTGTGCTAAATATGATTGATGCACAGCAGTCAGCACACAGAGGGGAAACACTTTTCCTACAGTCTGTCATTACTTTCTTCATATGAAGTGCTTCCCTTGTGTTTTCTGCTGCGCATCATTTATTTTTAGCATGCAGAAGTACCATGAGTAACAGCTATGTGCATGCCAGATTATTAAACAAAACGGCAATAATATCACACTCATTTTGCACTCATCATAAGGTTAGGATACAGTGCCCTCTAAAAGTATTGGAACACTTGGTATTTCACACATTTTAATTTGTTTATGCCATACAAATACAATTCAGATACAAGAAAAATATTTTAAAAAAATCTAAAATTATCTTTCTCAAACTCAAACTGAAAGCAAATCTCTATAACTTGATATAAATTAATTAAACACATAAAATCCAAGATGATGGGTTCCATAAGTGATAGAACACTTTGGTAAAATAGCTGTAAATAATAATCAGTTATATTGGCAGTTTTCTTCAGACAAGTTAGGGGATGGATACATGGACATTTCCAAATCACTGAATATGAGCAGGACTCGAGCCAGGATTTTCCCTACGATGGACAGAAGGGAGATGCCTCTGTGGTTGTCGCATTGCTGGCGGTTGCCTTTTCTCTTGTAGATGTGGATGATACTGGCGTCCTTCAACTGTTGGGGGATCTTGCCTGCACTCCACAATGACTGGAAGAGTTTGGTCAGTCTTTGCAGCAATGCTGGGCCGCCTGCTTGTACACTTCAGCAGGGATAGCATCTGATCCTGGAGCTTTGCCATAGGAGAGCTGTTTGATGGCCTGTCTGACTTCATCTTCTGTGGGCGGAGTGTCGAGGTCTTCGTTGACCTCCACTTGAGGTAGGCGCGCAATGGCCTCTTCGTTGATTACGGCAGGGCGGTTGAGGACCTGGTTGAAATGTTCAGCCCATCTCTCCAGTATCTGCTTCTTCTCTGTCAGCAGTTGGGTCCCAGTTACTCTTTAACACAGTTACTCACACTCACACAGCTACTCACTTACAGTTACTCACAGACTCAGTTACTCACTCACACTCACACAGCTACTCACTCACAGATACACACTCAGTTACTCACACAAACACACACACACAGCTACTCACTCAGTTACTCACACACTTACAGTTAATCACACACACACAGTTACTCACACAGCTACTCACTCACAGATACTCACACACTCACATTTACTCACACAAACACACACACAGCCACTCACTCACAGTTACACACTTACAGTTACTCAGACACACACTCACACAGCTACACAATCACAGTTATTCACACAAACACACACACACAGCTACTCACTCAGTTACTCACACACACACAGTTACTCACACAGCTACTCACTCACAGATACTCACACACTCACAGTTACTCACACAAACACACACACAGCTACACACTTACAGTTACTCACACACACACTCACACAGCTACACACTCACAGTTACACGGCTACTCACACAGTTACTCACACACTCACAGTTTCTCTCTCTCTCTCTCTCTCTCTCTCTCACACACGCACACACACAGTTACTCACACATGCTCACATAGCTACTCATTCACAGTTACACACTCAGTTACTCACACACACACAGCTAAACACTCACAGTTACTCACACACATAGCTACAAACTCACAGTAACTCACACAGCTACTCACGCACGCTCACACAGCTACTCATTCACAGTTACTCACACGGCTACTCATTCACAGTTACTCACACAGCTACACACACTCACACAGTTACTCACTCACAGTTACTCACACAGCTACTCACGCACACTCACACAGCTACTCATTCACAGTTACTCACACAGCTACATACTCACGGTTACTCCCACACACACAAACTCATACTCACACACACTCACACAGCGACTCACTCACAGTTACTCACACAGCTACTCGCGCACACTCACACAGCTACTCATTCACAGTTACTCACACAGCTGCATACTCACGGTTACTCCCACACACACAAACTCATACTCACACACACTCACACAGCTACTCACTCACAGTTACTCACACACACACAGCTACACACTCAGTTACTCACACACTCACACAGCTACACAGTCACACACACACACACACACACACAGTCACACAGCTATTCACTCACAGTTACTCTTACACACAGTTACTCACACACACACACACTCACAAAGCTACTCACTTACAGTTACACACTCAGTTACACAGCTACTCACTCCCAGTTACACACTCACAGTTACTCTTACACACAGTTACTCACACTCACACAGCTGCTCACACAGTTACTCACACACTCACAGTTTCTCTCTCTCTCTCTGTCTCACACACACACACACAGTTACTCACACATGCTCACACAGCTACTCATTCACAGTTACTCACACACTCAGTTACTCACACACACAGCTACAAACTCAGTTACACACTCACAGTTACACACACGCTCACACAGTTGCTCACACACTCAGTTGCTCACACACTCACACATTTACTCACACATCTACTCACTCAGTTACTCACACACTTACAGTTACTCTCTCTCTCACTCACAGTTACTCACACTCACACAGCTATTCACTCACAGTTACTCACACATCTACTCACTCTCAGTTGCTCACACACTCAGTTACACACACACAATTAATCAGGCACACACACAGCTTCACACTCAGTTCCTCACACACACTCGCACAGCTACTCACTCACAGTTACTCACACTCAGTTACTCACACACTCAGAGTTACTCAGACACCTACTCACACACTCAGTTACTCACACACACACTCACACAACTATCCACTCAGTTACACACACAGTTACTCACACACACTCACACAGCTAGTCACTCAGTTACTCACACATCTACTCACTCTCAATTGCTCACACACACACACACACACTCACAGTTACTCACACACGCTCACACAACTACTCATTCACAGTTACTCACACACAGTCACAGTTACTCACACACAGTCACAGTTACTCACACACAGTCACAGTTACTCACACACACTCACACAGCTACACACTCAGTTACTCACACACACTCACACAACTACTCACTCACAGTTGCTCACACACACTCACAGTTACTCACACACACTCACACAGCAACACACTCACAGTTACTCTCACACACACTCATACAGCAACACACTCACAGTTACTCTCACACACACTCACACAGCTACTCATTCACAGTTACATACCCACACGCAGGCTGGTGTGCTGAGTTGTGTCTGAGACTGACTCTCCTAACTACTCCCAGGATGCCTTGCTGAGCTGAGTTCTGTCTTTGCCTGATTATTTACAAAGACGTCATATGTCTTCTCCCCCTGTCTTTTCATTCTCAACTGACTCTATGAAAAAATAATCAAGTCTTGTTGGCCCTAACATCACTTTATTTACACAATATTATTGAATCCCCACTTCCAGCTTAAAAAAAAATGTCATGACAAATAGACCCCTGTAGATGCAAATTAATTTTCAAGCTTTTGACAGTTGACAGTAGGGCTGCACAGTGTGGCCAAATTATCGTATCTCAGTATTGAAGCCAAACATTATATCTCTATCAGTATGACATATGATATGACTATGATTTCACACAAAGTGCAGCAAAAGTGCAAAAGCAAAAGTTATTAACAGGGGTGCACATAACTGGTACTCATCATGCTCATGTGTGCTAAATATGATTGATGCACAGCAGTCAGCACACAGAGGGGAAACACTTTTCCTACAGTCTGTCATTACTTTCTTCATATGAAGTGCTTCCCTTGTGTTTTCTGCTGCGCATCATTTATTTTTAGCATGCAGAAGTACCATGAGTAACAGCTATGTGCATGCCAGATTATTAAACAAACGGCAATAATATCACACTCATTTTGCACTCATCATAAGGTTAGGATACAGTGCCCTCTAAAAGTATTGGAACACTTGGTATTTCACACATTTTAATTTGTTTATGCCATACAAATACAATTCAGATACAAGAAAAATATTTTAAAAAAATCTAAAATTATCTTTCTCAAACTCAAACTGAAAGCAAATCTCTATAACTTGATATAAATTAATTAAACACATAAAATCCAAGATGATGGGTTCCATAAGTGATAGAACACTTTGGTAAAATAGCTGTAAATAATAATCAGTTATATTGGCAGTTTTCTTCAGACAAGTTAGGGGATGGATACATGGACATTTCCAAATCACTGAATATGCCTTGGACTTTATTTACAGCAATTATGGAGAAATACAAAATTTTGTTTCACCAAAACATCAAATCTAGGCTTGCATCTCAGATGTACTTTCTGGCAAATTGTAGCTGAACTTTCAGGTCTTCTTTTTAAGAAAATCCTCCTCTATGCCACTTCATCGTGAAGCTGTATTTTGTATTTTTTGTAATTAATTCTGGTTGAACAGATTTGCTTTCAGTTTGAGTTTAAGGAAGATAATTTTAGAAATTCTTCTCATTGAAAAGGCATAAACAAACTAATCAAATCAAATCAATTTTATTTATATAGCGCCAAATCACAACAACAGTTGCCCCAAGGCGCTTTATATTGCAAGGCAAAAGCCATACAATAATCACAGAAAAACCCCAACGGTCAAAACGACCCCCTATGAGCAAGCACTTGGCGACAGTGGGAAGGAAAAACTCCCTTTTAACAGGAAGAAACCTCCAGCAGAACCAGGCTCAGGGAGGGGCAGTCTTCTGCTGGGACTGGTTGGGGCTGAGGGGAGAGAATCAGGAAAAAGACATGCTGTGGAAGACAGCAGAGATCAATCACAAATGATTAAATGCAGAGTGGTGCATACAGAGCAAAAAGAGAAAGAAACACTCAGTGCATCATGGGAACCCCCCAGCAGTCTAAGTCTATAGCAGCATAACTAAGGGATGGTTCAGGGTCACCCGATCCAGCCCTAACTATAAGCTTTAGCAAAAAGGAAAGTTTTAAGCCTAATCTTAAAAGTAGAGAGGGTGTCTGTCTCCCTGATCTGAATTGGGAGCTGGTTCCACAGCCTGAAAGCTGAAGGCTCTGCCTCCCATTCTACTCTTAAAAACCCTAGGAACTACAAGTAAGCCTGCAGTCTGAGAGCGAAGCGCTCTATTGGGATGATATGGTACTAAGAGGTCCCTAAGATAAGATGGGACCTGATTATTCAAAACCTTATAAGTAAGAAGAAGAATTTTAAATTCTGTTCTAGAATTAACAGGAAGCCAATGAAGAGAGGCCAATATGGGTGAAATATGCTCTCTCCTTCTAGTCCCCGTCAGTACTCTAGCTGCAGCATTTTGAATTAACTGAAGGCTTTTCAGGGAACTTTTAGGACAAACTGATAATAATGAATTACAATAGTCCAGCCTAGAGGAAATAAATGCATGAATTAGTTTTTCAGCATTACTCTGAGAGAAGACCTTTCTAATTTTAGAGATACTGCGCAAATGTAAAAAAGCAGTCCTACATATTTGCTTAATATGCGCATTGAAGGACATATCTTGATCAAAAATGACTCCAGGATTTCTCACAGTATTACTAGAGGTCAGGGTAATGCCATCCAGAGTAAGGATCTGGTTAGACACCATGTTTCTAAGATTTGTGGGGCCAAGTACAATAACTTCAGTTTTATCTGAATTTAAAAGCAGGAAATTAGAGGTCATCCATGTCTTTATGTCTGTAAGACACTCCTGCAGTTTAACTAATTGGTGTGTGTCCTCTGGCTTCATGGATAGATAAAGCTGGGTATCATCTGCGTAACAATGAAAATTTAAGCAGTGCTTTCTAATAATACTGCCTAAGGGAAGCATGTATAAAGTGAATAAAATTGGTCCTAGCACAGAACCTTGTGGAACTCCATAATTAACCTTAGTCTGTGAAGAAGACTCCCCATTTACATGAACAAATTGTAATCTATTAGATAAATATGATTCAAACCACCGCAGCGCAGTGCCTTTAATACATATGGCATGCTCTAATCTCTGTAATAAAATTTTATGGTCAACAGTATCAAAAGCAGCACTGAGGTCTAACAGGACAAGCACAGAGATGAGTCCACTGTCTGAGGCCATAAGAAGATCATTTGTAACCTTCACTAATGCTGTTTCTGTACTATGATGAATTCTGAAACCTGACTGAAACTCTTCAAATAGACCATTCCTCTGCAGATGATCAGTTAGCTGTTTTACAACTACCCTTTCAAGAATTTTTGAGAGAAAAGTAAGGTTGGAGATTGGCCTATAATTAGCTAAGATAGCTGGGTCAAGTGATGGCTTTTTAAGTAATGGTTTAATTACTGCCACCTTAAAAGCCTGTGGTACATAGCCAACTAATAAAGATAGATTGATCATATTTAAGATCGAAGCATTAATTAACAGTAGGGCTTCCTTGAGCAGCCTGGTAGGAATGGGGTCTAATAGACATGTTGATGGTTTGGAGGAAGTGACTAATGAAAATAACTCAGACAGAACAATCGGAGAGAAAGAGTCTAACCAAATACCAGCATTACTGAAAGCAGCCAAAGATAACGATATGTCTTTGGGATGGTTATGAGTAATTTTTTCTCTAATAGTTCAAATTTTATTAACAAAGAAAGTCATGAAGTCATTATAAGTTAAAGTTAAAGGAATACTCGGCTCAGTGGAGCTCTGACTCTTTGTCAGCCTGGCTACAGTGCTGAAAAGAAACCTGGGGTTGTTATTATTTTCTTCAATTAGTGATGAGTAGTAAGATGTCCTAGCTTTACGGAGGACTTTTTTATAGAGCAACAGACTCTTTTTCCAGGCTAAATGAAGATCTTCTAAATTAGTGAGACGCCATTTCCTCTCCAACTTACGGGTTATCTGCTTTAAGCTGCGAGTTTGTGAGTTATACCACGGAGTTAGGCACTTCTGATTTAAGGCTCTCTTTTTCAGAGGAGCTACAGCATCCAAGGTTGTGCTCGGTGAGGATGTAAAACTATTGACGAGATAATCTATCTTACTCACAGAGTTTAGGTAGCTACTCTGCACTGTGTTGGTATATGGCATTGGAGAACATAACAAACAAGGAATCATATCCTTAAACCTAGTTACAGCACTTTCCAAAAGACTTCGACTGTAATGAAACTTATTCACCACTGCTGGGTAGTCCATTAAAGTAAATGTAAATGTTATTAAGAAATTATCAGACAGAAGGGGGTTTTCAGAGAATACTGTTAAGTCTTCAATTTCCATACCATAAGTCAAAACAAGATCTAAAGTATGATTAAAGTGGTGGGTGGACTCATTTACATTTTGAGCAAAGCCAGTTGAGTCTAATAATAGATTAAATGCAGTGTTGAGGCTGTCATTCTCAGCATCTATGTGGATGTTAAAATTGCCCACTATAATTATCTTATCTGAGCTAAGCACTAAGTCAGACAAAAGGTCTGAAGATTCACAGAGAAACTCACAGTAACGACCAGGTGGACGATAGATAACAGCAAATAAAACTGGTTTTTGGGACTTCCAATTTGGATGGACAAGACTAAGAGTCAAGCTTTCAAATGAATTAAAGCTCTGTCTGGGTTTTTGATTAATTAATAAGCTGGAGTGGAAGATTGCTGCTAATCCTCCCCCTCGGCCCGTGCTACGAGCATTCTGACAGTTAGTGTGACTCGGGGGTGTTGACTCATTTAAACTAACATATTCATCCTGCTGTAACCAGGTTTCTGTAAGGCAGAATAAATCAATATGTTGATCAATTATTATATCATTTACTAACAGGGACTTAGAAGAGAGAGACCTAATGTTTAATAGACCACATTTAACTGTTTTAGGCTGTGGTACAGTTGAAGGTGCTATATTATTTTTTCTTTTTGAATTTTTATGCTTAAATAGATTTTTACTGGTTGTTGGTGGTCTGGGAGCAGGCACCGTCTCTACGGGGATAGGGTATTGGGGGGATGGCAGGGGGAGAGAAGCTGCAGAGAGGTGTGTAAGACTACAACTCTGCTTCCTGGTCCCAACCCTGGATAGTCACGGTTTGGAGGGTTTAATAAAATTGGCCAGATTTGTAGAAATGAGAGCTGCTCCATCCAAAGTGGGATGGATGCCGTCTCTCCTAACAAGACCAGGTTTTCCCCAGAAGCTTTGCCAATTATCTATGAAGCCCACCTCATTTTTTGGACACCACTCAGACATCCAGC
This sequence comes from Thalassophryne amazonica, assembly GCF_902500255.1. NCBI lineage: Eukaryota > Metazoa > Chordata > Actinopteri > Batrachoidiformes > Batrachoididae > Thalassophryne > Thalassophryne amazonica. The sequence continues at coordinate 66,846,699 of NC_047104.1, read as the reverse complement.
AATTCAAGGAGAGCATGCGGCTAAACATGTCACTCCCGGTCCGATTGGGGAGGGGCCCAGAGAAAACTACAGAGTCCGACATTGTTTTTGCAAAGTTACACACCGATTCAGTGTTAATTTTAGTGACCTCCGATTGGCGTAACCGGGTGTCATTACTGCCGACGTGAATTACAATCTTACCGAATTTACTCTTAGCCTTAGCCAGCAGTTTCAAATTTCCTTCAGTGTCACCTGCTCTGACCCCCGGAAGACATTTGACTATGGTTGTTGGTGTCGCTAACTTCACATTTCTCAAAACAGAGTTGCCAATAACCAGAGTTTGTTCCTCGGCGGGTGTGTCGCCGAGTGGGGAAAAATGGTTAGAAATGTGAACGGGTTGGTGGTGTACAGGGGGCTTCTGTTTAGGGCTATGCTTCCTCTTCACAGTCACCCAGCCGGCCTGCTTTCCCGGCTGCTCGGGATCCGCTGGGGGACAGCTAACGGCAGCTAAGCTACCTTGGTCTGCACCAACTACAGGGGCCTGGCTAGCTGTAGGATTTTCCAAGGTGCGGAGCCGAGTCTCCAGTTCGCCCAGCCTGGCCTCCAAAGCTACGAATAAGCTACACTTATTACAAGTACCATACCATTACTGCTAAAGGAGGCCGAGGAATAACTAAACATTTCACACCCAGAGCAGAGAAGTGCGGGTGAGACAGGAGAAGCCGCCATGCTAAACCGGCTTAGAGCTAGTAGCTGCGCTAAGCTAGCGGATTCCTAAAAACACACAAAGTGAATAATGTGTAAATAATTTAGAGGTGAATTCAGCAGAGGGAGTGCTTTAGTTAAGGCACGTGAAGATTACACTGTGAAATAAATCGTTATCTAGTTATCTAGATCAATCTAACTACGCCGATTAAACAGCTAACAGATACAGCAAAACACCGCTGTGCTCTGGAACAGGAAGTGATACAATACCGCAGTGAGAACCAACCACCAGTAGAGGCCAGTAGCAAACTCGAGCACTGCACTCATAGAGCGCTAACCTCTGCCAACACTAGTTTCCAATTCCACAAAATTTTACCTTGGAACAACATTTTCAAGGACAGAGTCCTGTTAGAAGTGGCTTTTCATGAGCTAAATTAGATGTGATCAAATGTCAGGAGTATGCATTTAGTTCATACACTTGAATAAAACTTTTTGGGGGTTTTGTAAAGTTTTTGTTTTTTCAACTTTTTCAGTTTCTGAATTGTTTTTCATATAATTTTCACAGAACATTGGTTATCAATGCTATACAGAATTTGTCATTGCTTTTTGGCACTTGGTTTCTGACTGATATCTAGAAGATAGACAAACAGGCATAAAATTGGAACCTACATCCAATTTTGATGGTGTAGATCAATCCATAACAGAAAAATGAGAGTGACTGAGGCATGTTTGGTTGAAATATAATGCAAAATGTACATCAAGTGGGCTTTTCAACATTAAATTCAAATGTCCAAAAAAAATCCACAATCCGGATCAGATCCGGATCAAACTTTGTCAGGCTATAGTGAATGCCAGTCTGCACCTCACTTTCAAATACGAGACTGACTGGGACACATCTGATTAAGATATAATATAACATATACATTAAATGGGGTTTTCAATGTTAAATTTAAATGGCCACAAAATCTGTAATTTGGATCAGATCCGAATCAAACATTGTCAGTCAATAAAGGTTACCATCCTTCACAATGCTGTCAAATCTGAAAGAAATTTGATCTTTTTTGACAGTTATGAATTTTTGAAAATTTCATTCAATAGGGATTTTTCCCTATTGAATTATTTACACATTATTCACTTTGCGTGTTTTTAGGAATTCGCTAGCTTAGCGTAGCTACTAGCTCTTAGCCGGTTTAGCATGGCGGCTTCTCCTGTCTCTCCCGCACTTTTCTGCTCTGGGTGTGAAATGTTTAGTTATTCCTCGGCCTCCTTTAGCAGTAACGGTACTTGTAATAAGTGTAGCTTATTCGTAGCTTTGGAGGCCAGGCTGGGCGAATTGGAGACTCGGCTCCGCACCGTGGAAAATTCTACAGCTAGCCAGGCCCCTGTAGTCGGTGCGGACCAAGGTAGCTTAGCCGCCGTTAGTTCCCCCCTGGCAGATCCCGAGCAGCTGGGAAAGCAGGCTGACTGGGTGACTGTTAGGAGGAAGCGTAGCCCTAAACAGAAGCCCCGTGTACACCGCCAACCCGTTCACATCTCTAACCGTTTTTCCCCACTCGACGACACACCCGCCGAAGATCAAACTCTGGTTATTGGCGACTCTGTTTTGAGAAATGTGAAGTTAGCGACACCAGCAACCATAGTCAATTGTCTTCCGGGGGCCAGAGCAGGCGACATTGAAGGAAATTTGAAACTGCTGGCTAAGGCTAAGCGTAAATTTGGTAAGATTGTAATTCACGTCGGCAGTAATGACACCTGGTTACGCCAATCGGAGGTCACTAAAATTAACATTAAATCGGTGTGTAACTTTGCAAAAACAATGTCGGACTCTGTAGTTTTCTCTGGGCCCCTCCCCAATCGGACCGGGAGTGACATGTTTAGCCGCATGTTCTCCTTGAATTGCTGGCTGTCTGAGTGGTGTCCAAAAAATGAGGTGGGCTTCATAGATAATTGGCAAAGCTTCTGGGGAAAACCTGGTCTTGTTAGGAGAGACGGCATCCATCCCACTTTGGATGGAGTAGCTCTCATTTCTAGAAATCTGGCCAATTTTCTTAAATCCTCCAAACCGTGACTATCCAGGGTTGGGACCAGGAAGCAGAGTTGTAGTCTTACACACCTCTCTGCAGCTTCTCTCCCCCTGCCATCCCCTCATTACCCCATCCCCGTAGAGACGGTGCCTGCTCCCAGACTACCAATAACCAGCAAAAATCTATTTAAGCATAAAAATTCAAAAAGAAAAAATAATATAGCACCTTCAACTGCACCACAGACTAAAACAGTTAAATGTGGTCTATTAAACATTAGGTCTCTCTCTTCTAAGTCCCTGTTGGTAAATGATATAATAATTGATCAATCAATCAATCAATCAATTTTTTTATATAGCGCCAAATCACAACAAACAGTTGCCCCAAGGCGCTTTATATTGTAAGGCAAGGCCATACAATAATTATGTAAAACCCCAACGGTCAAAACGACCCCCTGTGAGCAAGCACTTGGCTACAGTGGGAAGGAAAAACTCCCTTTTAACAGGAAGAAACCTCCAGCAGAACCAGGCTCAGGGAGGGGCAGTCTTCTGCTGGGACTGGTTGGGGCTGAGGGAGAGAACCAGGAAAAAGACATGCTGTGGAGGGGAGCAGAGATCGATCACTAATGATTAAATGCAGAGTGGTGCATACAGAGCAAAAAGAGAAAGAAACAGTGCATCATGGGAACCCCCCAGCAGTCTACGTCTATAGCAGCATAACTAAGGGATGGTTCAGGGTCACCTGATCCAGCCCTAACTATAAGCTTTAGCAAAAAGGAAAGTTTTAAGCCTAATCTTAAATCCTAATCTTGATCAACATATTGATTTATTCTGCCTAACAGAAACCTGGTTACATCAGGATGAATATGTTAGTTTAAATGAGTCAACACCCCCGAGTCACACTAACTGTCAGAATGCTCGTAGCACGGGCCGGGGCGGAGGACTAGCAGCAATATTCCATTCCAGCTTATTAATTAATCAAAAACCCAGACAGAGCTTTAATTCATTTGAAAGCTTGTCTCTTAGTCTTGTCCATCCAAATTGGAAGTCCCAAAAACCAGTTTTATTTGTTATTATCTATCGTCCACCTGGTCGTTACTGTGAGTTTCTCTGTGAATTTTCAGACCTTTTGTCTGACTTAGTGCTTAGCTCAGATAAGATAATTATAGTGGGCGATTTTAACATCCACACAGATGCTGAGAATGACAGCCTCAACACTGCATTTAATCTATTATTAGACTCTACTGGCTTTGCTCAAAAAGTAAATGAGTCCACCCACCACTTTAATCATATCTTAGATCTTGTTCTGACTTATGGTATGGAAATAGAAGACTTAACAGTATTCCCTGAAAACTCCCTTCTGTCTGATCATTTCTTAATAACATTTACATTTACTCTGATGGACTACCCAGCAGTGGGGAATAAGTTTCATTACACTAGAAGTCTTTCAGAAAGCGCTGTAACTAGGTTTAAGGATATGATTCCTTCTTTATGTTCTCTAATGCCATATACCAACACAGTGCAGAGTAGCTACCTAAACTCTGTAAGGGAGATAGAGTATCTCGTCAATAGTTTTACATCCTCATTGAAGACAACTTTGGATGCTGTAGCTCCTCTGAAAAAGAGAGCTTTAAATCAGAAGTGTCTGACTCCGTGGTATAACTCACAAACTCGTAGCTTAAAGCAGATAACCCGTAAGTTGGAGAGGAAATGGCGTCTCACTAATTTAGAAGATCTTCACTTAGCCTGGAAAAAGAGTCTGTTGCTCTATAAAAAAGCCCTCCGTAAAGCTAGGACATCTTTCTACTCATCACTAATTGAAGAAAATAAGAACAACCCCAGGTTTCTTTTCAGCACTGTAGCCAGGCTGACAAAGAGTCAGAGCTCTATTGAGCTGAGTATTCCATTAACTTTAACTAGTAATGACTTCATGACTTTCTTTGCTAACAAAATTTTAACTATTAGAGAAAAAATTACTCATAACCATCCCAAAGACGTATCGTTATCTTTGGCTGCTTTCAGTGATGCCGGTATTTGGTTAGACTCTTTCTCTCCGATTGTTCTGTCTGAGTTATTTTCATTAGTTAGTTCATCCAAACCATCAACATGTTTATTAGACCCCATTCCTACCAGGCTGCTCAAGGAAGCCCTACCATTATTTAATGCTTCGATCTTAAATATGATCAATCTATCTTTGTTAGTTGGCTATGTACCACAGGCTTTTAAGGTGGCAGTAATTAAACCATTACTTAAAAAGCCATCACTTGACCCAGCTATCTTAGCTAATTATAGGCCAATCTCCAACCTTCCTTTTCTCTCAAAAATTCTTGAAAGGGTAGTTGTAAAACAGCTAACTGATCATCTGCAGAGGAATGGTCTATTTGAAGAGTTTCAGTCAGGTTTTAGAATTCATCATAGTACAGAAACAGCATTAGTGAAGGTTACAAATGATCTTCTTATGGCCTCGGACAGTGGACTCATCTCTGTGGTTGTTCTGTTAGACCTCAGTGCTGCTTTTGATACTGTTGACCATAAAATTTTATTACAGAGATTAGAGCATGCCATAGGTATTAAAGGCACTGCGCTGTGGTGGTTTGAATCATATTTATCTAATAGATTACAATTTGTTCATGTAAATGGGGAATCTTCTTCACAGACTAAAGTTAATTATGGAGTTCCACAAGGTTCTGTGCTAGGACCAATTTTATTCACTTTATACATGCTTCCTTAGGCAGTACTATTAGACGGTATTGCTTAAATTTTCATTGTTACGCAGATGATACCCAGCTTTATCTATCCATGAAGCCAGAGGACACACACCAATTAGCTAAACTGCAGGATTGTGTTACAGACATAAAGACATGGATGACCTCTAATTTCCTGCTTTTAAACTCAGATAAAACTGAAGTTATTGTACTTGGCCCCACAAATCTTAGAAACATGGTGTCTAACCAGATCCTTACTCTGGATGGCATTACCCTGACCTCTAGTAATACTGTGAGAAATCTTGGAGTCATTTTTGATCAGGATATGTCATTCAAAGTGCATATTAAACAAATATGTAGGACTGCTTTTTTGCATTTACGCAATATCTCTAAAATCAGAAAGGTCTTGTCTCAGAGTGATGCTGAAAAACTAATTCATGCATTTATTTCCTCTAGGCTGGACTATTGTAATTCATTATTATCAGGTTGTCCTAAAAGTTCCCTAAAAAGCCTTCAGTTAATTCAAAATGCTGCAGCTAGAGTACTGACAGGGACTAGAAGGAGAGAGCATATCTCACCCATATTGGCCTCTCTTCATTGGCTTCCTGTTAATTCTAGAATAGAATTTAAAATTCTTCTTCTTACTTATAAGGTTTTGAATAATCAGGTCCCATCTTATCTTAGGGACCTCGTAGTACCATATCACCCCAATAGAGCGCTTCGCTCTGACTGCAGGCTTACTTGTAGTTCCTAGGGTTTGTAAGAGTAGAATGGGAGGCAGAGCCTTGAGCTTTCAGGCGCCTCTCTTGTGGAACCAGCTCCCAATTCAGATCAGGGAGACAGACACCCTCTCTACTTTTAAGATTAGGCTTAAAACTTTCCTTTTTGCTAAAGCTTATAGTTAGGGCTGGATCAGGTGACCCTGAACCATCCCTTAGTTATGCTGCTATAGACGTAGACTGCTGGGGGGTTCCCATGATGCACTGTTTCTTTCTCTTTTTGCTCTGTATGCACCACTCTGCATTTAATCATTAGTGATCGATCTCTGCTCCCCTCCACAGCATGTCTTTTTCCTGGTTCTCTCCCTCAGCCCCAACCAGTCCCAGCAGAAGACTGCCCCTCCCTGAGCCTGGTTCTGCTGGAGGTTTCTTCCTGTTAAAAGGGAGTTTTTCCTTCCCACTGTAGCCAAGTGCTTGCTCACAGGGGGTCGTTTTGACCGTTGGGGTTTTACATAATTATTGTATGGCCTTGCCTTACAATATAAAGCGCCTTGGGGCAACTGTTTGTTGTGATTTGGCGCTATATAAAAAAATTGATTGAATTGATTGAAGTGAAATGCATGATTCTGGTGTCACTCAGAGAGCAAAATTAAGAGGTTATTAACAAAAGTCCTTCCAAAATAAGATGTTACTGATGTAATTCACCAGCTTTCTTGCGGTCATCGCTCCCTTTCTTACTCATTTCCTACCTCTCTCCACCACACCGAACACAACAGCACCATGGTGAAGCTAGTTTCAGGTTGGATATTCGGATATTCAGTGTGGGTTCAACAGTGTCAAATATCCTACCTAAAACTAACTTCATCATGGGTACAAATGGCATCCTGTAGTCTACCTCTGTAGCTGCTTATTGACGCAGCAACTCTGTCCATTCATTGTCCAGAGCTTTTATGCAGAACAGATGAGGAATAAAGTACACTCTAATAAATGAACCACTGTCTGAATGAGCAAAAGTGACGTAACAATTTGCATAGATTTTTTTTATTATTAAGTTATTTCAACTTAACTAGAGAAGTCTTGTGGCATTAACTCAGTTGAAAGTTGAAATAACTTAGCTGAAATAACTTTTAAAAAATCTATGCAAATTCTTTCATCAATTGTTCTCATTGAGACAGCAGTTCCTTTTTAGAGTGCAGCTGTAGTTTGTTAAGCCCTAGCATCTTACCTTTAATGAAGCCAACAGAGCATGAATCATGAAGCATGAATGAAACTATCAGACAGCTAGTCTGATAGTTTCATTCATCTAAAATCACTGGAGAAACAGTGGCCTTTGGAGAAAGAGTGGCCTTTTATTGTGGCCAGCCTAAGGCACACCTGTGCAATAATCATGCTGTCTACTCAGCATCTTGATATACCACACCTGTGAGGTGGGATGGATTATTTCAGCAAAGGAGAAGTGCTCACTAACACAGATTTAGACAGATTTTTGGTCAATATTTGAGAGAAAATGGACTTTTGTGTATATAGAAAATGTTTTAGATCTTTGAGTTCAGCTAATGAAAAATGGGAGCAAAAACAAACATGTTAGGGTAAGTGTACCCATTAAGCCCATGTACCCTTTAAGCCACTTTCAACCTTAATGACAATTTGCAAAAAAGGGAAAAAATATATTTTGCCATCCATTATTTCTGTTGGGAAGGTGTCGTAACACGGACCCACAACAGGGGGCGCTAATGAACGGACAATGGATAAGGGAAGGAGTAACAATTTAATGTTGCACAAGAACACAACGTAAAATAAACAAAGGTACTGCCAATCACACACAAGAGGATTGCGGGCAGGCTCGAAGATAGGAGACCTCAGATGAACGAAGAGCCGGGACCCACACCGCTTCTACCACCAACGGCCTGAAGAACACTGAAGCCGCCAAGCCCCGAGTCCCCAGGTGGTCTCTGTCCTCCGTTGTCGGCCCTGGTACTGCTGGCAGAAAAAACAGAAGGTAGTGAGTGTGAATCCTCACACCCAGCAACCTTGATTATTGATTCTTGTGGAGGGAGAGCCTCCACCTCCAATCATACACACGTGCAGCTCCGAAAATCCAGTCAAGGAAATACCACCAGGAAAAAACAGCTGCAAAACAGATCAGATTATTATTTGACGTATAAGTCAGCAGAGAGATTACCTTGTATCGTAGGAGATTTCTCGGCGAGGAGGTGGAGTCGCCACCCGGCCTTTATGGTGATGGTGATGATGAGATGATGAGTGACAGCTGGTGTTGAGGATGATTGACGGCTGTCACTCCCAGTGGTTCTGGCGCCCTCTTGTGCTTGAAGCCCGCACTCCAAGCAGGGCGCCATCCGGTGGTGGTGAGCCAGCAGTACCTCCTCTTCAGCGGCCCACACAACAGGACCCCCCCCTCAACGGGCGCCTCCTGGCGCCCGACCAGGCTTGTCTGGGTGTCGGTGGTAGAAATCGACCAAAAGGGCCGGGTCCAGGATGAAGCTCCTCTTCACCCAGGAGCGTTCCTCGGGTCCGTAACCCTCCCAGTCCACCAGGTACTGAAAGCCCCGACCCATCCGACGGACGTCCAGGAGCCGACGAACGGTCCATGCCGGCTCCCCGTCGATGATCCGGGCAGGAGGTGGGTCGGGTCCGGGGGAGCAGAGCGGTGAGGTGTGGTATGGCTTGAGTTTGGAAACATGAAAAACCGGATGGATCCGCAGTGAAGCCGGGAGAGTTAGCTTCACTGCGGCCGGACTGAGGATCTTGGCGATGGGGAACGGCCCGATGAAGCGGTCCTTGAGTTTGTGGGAGGTCACCTGGAGCGGGATATCTTTGGTGGATAGCCACACCTCCTGCCCTGGTTGGTATGTAGGGGCCGGGGAACGCCGGCGGTCTGCATGGGCCTTGGCCCTCGTCCGGGCCTGCAACAGGGCAGAGCGGGCGGCCCGCCACACCCGGCGGCACCTCCGCAGGTGGGCCTGGACCGAGGGTACCCCGACCTCTCCCTCCACCAGTGGGAACAACGGGGGCTGGTAGCCCAGACACGCTTCAAAGGGGGAGAGGCCGGTGGCAGAGGATACTTGGCTGTTGTGAGCGTACTCGATCCAGGCCAGATGGTTACTCCAGGCCGCCGGGTGAGCGGAGGTGACACAACGAAGAGCCTGTTCAAGTTCCTGGTTCGCCCGCTCTGCCTGGCCGTTCGTCTGTGGGTGGTACCCGGACGAGAGACGCACGGTGGCCCCCAGTTCCTTACAAAAACTCCTCCAGACCTGCGAGGAAAACTGGGGACCACGATCCGAGACGATGTCCGACGGTATCCCATGCAGACGCACGACGTGGTGAACCAGGAGGTCTGCCGTCTCCTGGGCCGTTGGGAGCTTCGGGAGGGCCACGAAGTGGGCCGCCTTGGAGAACCGGTCCACTATCGTCAGTATGGCGGTGTTGCCCTGGGACGGCGGGAGGCCCGTGACGAAGTCCAGACCGATGTGGGACCAGGGGCGATGAGGCACAGGCAGGGGTTGGAGGAGACCCCTGGTCTTGCGATGGTCCGCCTTGCCCCTGGCACAGGTGGTGCAGGCCTGGACGTAGTCCCGGACGTCGGCTTCCAGTGACGCCCACCAGAAGCGCTGCTGGACTACTGCCACGGTCCTACGCACTCCAGGATGACAGGAGAGCTTGGATCCGTGGCAGAAGTCCAAGACGGCAGCCCTAGCCTCTGGTGGAACGTAGAGTCTATTCTTCGGACCGTTTCCCGGGTCCGGGTTCTTAGTCTGGGCCTCCCGGACGATCTCCTCCACGTCCCAGGTGAGGGTAGCCACGACAGTGGACTCGGGAAGGATGGTGTCGATGGGGTCCGACAACCCGACCTTGGCTTCCTCTTCGTGCACCCGGACAATGCATCAGATCGTTGATTTTTGGTCCCGGGGCGGTAGGTGATCCGGAAGTCAAAGCGTGCGAAGAACAGGGACCAGCGGGCTTGCCTGGGGTTCAGCCGCTTGGCGGTCCGGATGTACTCCAGGTTCCGGTGGTCCGTAAAAACCGTGAAAGGCCCCGTAGCCCCCTCCAACAGGTGTCTCCACTCTTCTAGAGCCTCCTTCACCGCGAGGAGTTCTCGATTGCCCACGTCATAGTTCCGTTCAGCGGGGGTCAACCTGCGGGAAAAGTAGGCACAAGGATGGAGAACCTTATCGGACTCCCCGCTCTGGGACAGCACGGCTCCTATTCCTGAGTCTGAGGCGTCCACCTCTACTACAAACTGGCGAGTAGGATCAGGCTGCACCAGAACTGGAGCAGATGAAAACCGGCGTTTCAACTCCCTAAACGCGGCCTCGCACCGGTCCGACCAGGTGAAGGGGACTTTGGTGGAGGTCAGGGCGGTCAGGGGGCTAACGACCTGACTGTAACCCTTAATGAACCTCCTGTAGAAGTTTGCGAAGCCGAGGAACTGTTGCAGCTTCCTACGGCTCGTTGGTTGGGGCCAATCCCTCACCGCCGCAACCTTGGCCGGATCCGGGGCGACGGAGTTGGAGGAGATGATAAACCCCAAGAAGGACAGAGACGTGCGGTGAAACTCACACTTCTCGCCCTTCACAAACAGCCGGTTTTCTAACAACCGCTGTAGGACCTGACGTACATGCCGGACATGGGTCTCAGGATCCGGGGAAAAGATGAGTATATCATCCAGATACACGAAGACAAACCGGTGCAGGAAGTCCCGCAGGACGTCATTAACCAAGGCTTGGAACGTCGCGGGGGCGTTAGTGAGACCGAACGGCATGACCAGGTACTCAAAATGACCCAACGGGGTGTTAAATGCCGTCTTCCATTCATCTCCCTTCCGGATCCGAACTAGATGGTACGCATTCCTAAGATCGAGTTTGGTGAATATTTTGGCTCCATGCAGGGGTGTGAACACCGAATCCAAGAGGGGCAATGGGTATCGATTGCGAACCGTGATCTCGTTCAATCCCCTGTAATCGATGCATGGACGAAGTCCGCCGTCTTTCTTGCCCACAAAAAAGAAACCAGCACCCATCGGGGAGGTGGAGTTCCGGATCAACCCGGCGGCCAAGGAGTCCCGGATGTAGGTTTCCATTGATTCGCGTTCCGGACGTGAGAGATTGTACAGCCTACTGGACGGGAACTCACTGCCCGGAACCAAATCGATGGCACAATCGTACGGTCGGTGTGGTGGAAGGGCGAGCGCCAGATCTTTGCTGAAGACGTCAGCCAGATCATGGTACTCCCCTGGCACCGCCGTCAGATTGGGAGGGGTTTTAACCTCCTCCTTAGCCGTCATTCCGGGGGGAACCGAGGATCCTAAACACTCCCGGTGGCAGGTTTCGCTCCACTGCACCACGACCCCAGACGGCCAATCGATCCGGGGATTGTGCTTCACCATCCAAGGAAAACCCAAAATCACTCGGGAGGTAGAAGATGTCACGTAAAACACTATCTCCTCCCGGTGATTCCCAGACACAACCAGGGTCACAGGCTGGGTCCGGTGTGTGATTAGCGGGAGTAGAGTGCCATCTAGTGCCCGTACCTTCAAGGGCGAAGGCAGAGCCACTAGGGGGAGCCCCACTTCCTTTGCCCATCTGCTATCCAACAGATTCCCTTCGGACCCCGTGTCCACCAGTGCTGGGGCGTGAAGGGTTAAATCCCCACTCAGGATTACCACTGGGATTCGTGCTGATTTGCGGGAACTTCCCGTGCACATGTTATGGCCCACCCTTAGCCCAGTGTCTAAGGACGGGCGTTGGTGTTTGACCGTTTGGGGCAGTCTTTTAACAGGTGCTCACATGAGCCACAGTAAAAACATTCCCCGCGGGCCAGTCTCCTTTGTTTAATATCTGATCTCACTTTAGCCCTGCTCGTGTCCATAGCTTCGTCAGCAGGGGGAGCTGTTGCCACACGGAGCCCACCGGCAATGGAGCGTGAGGACGACGTCACCCCGTCAGACCCGGAAGAGAGAGGGACGGCTTGTGCCCGGCCACGCCCCCCGGCCTGCTCCCGACGGTGTTCATTCAAACGGTTGTCTAAGCGTATAACCAGAGTGACAAGCCCGTCGAAAGTCTGCGGTTCGTCCTTAGCCAGTAAATGCTCCTTCAGTACTGGAGACAGTCCGCTTATGAAGGCGGCGCGGAGCGCGACGTCATTCCAACCCGACCTCGCAGCCGCGATGCGGAAGTCGACAGCGTAATCGGCCGCGCTCCGACGCCCCTGTCTCAGTGACAGCAGCACGGTCGAGGCGGTCTCGCCTCTGTTGGGATGATCAAACACCTGTTTGAATTCCCGTATAAACCCAGCGTATGACGTCAGAAGCCATGACTGCTGTTCCCAGAGCGCTGTAGCCCAAGCGCGTGCCTCACCTCGAAGCAGATTAATTACATAAGCCACCCGGGTGGCGTCTGCCGCGTACATGACTGGACGCTGTGCAAAAACGAGCGAACACTGCATCAAGAAGTCTGCGCACGTCTCCACACAGCCTCCGTACGGTTCAGGAGGACTTATGTAAGCTTCAGGGGACGGTGGGGGGGGTAGTTGAACGGCCAGTGGAACATCTACATTAGGCCCCGGACCAGCAGGAGGAGACACTGCAGCGACGCTTGACTCGCGTGCTTCCACTCTGGCGGTGAGAGCCTCCATCCTCTGATTGAGGCTTGCATTTTGCTCAGTTACCAGCTGTAACTGAGCAGTGAAAGCGGTAAGGATTTGCTGCAGATCACTTACCACGCCTCCTGCTGACGCCTGCGCTCCCTGTTCTCCCATTGGCTGTTCAAGCTGTGGTTGACGCCCCTCGGGATCCATGACGAATGGCCGAGAAATCCTGTTGGGAAGGTGTCGTAACACGGACCCACAACAGGGGGCGCTAATGAACGGACAATGGATAAGGGAAGGAGTAACAATTTAATGTTGCACAAGAACACAACGTAAAATAAACAAAGGTACTGCCAATCACACACAAGAGGATTGCGGGCAGGCTCGAAGATAGGAGATCTCAGATGAACGAAGAGCCGGGACCCACACCGCTTCTACCACCAACGGCCTGAAGAACACTGAAGCCGCCAAGCCCCGAGTCCCCAGGTGGTCTCTGTCCTCCGTTGTCGGCCCTGGTACTGCTGGCAGAAAAAACAGAAGGTAGTGAGTGTGAATCCTCACACCCAGCAACCTTGATTATTGATTCTTGTGGAGGGAGAGCCTCCACCTCCAATCATACACACGTGCAGCTCCGAAAATCCAGTCAAGGAAATACCACCAGGAAAAAACAGCTGCAAAACAGGTCAGATTATTATTTGACGTATAAGTCAGCAGAGAGATTACCTTGTATCGTAGGAGATTTCTCGGCGAGGAGGTGGAGTCGCCACCCGGCCTTTATGGTGATGGTGATGATGAGATGATGAGTGACAGCTGGTGTTGAGGATGATTGACGGCTGTCACTCCCAGTGGTTCTGGCGCCCTCTTGTGCTTGAAGCCCGCACTCCAAGCAGGGCGCCATCCGGTGGTGGTGAGCCAGCAGTACCTCCTCTTCAGCGGCCCACACAACAATTTCATCCAATCAAATGGTTTGTTACTTCTATGACATTTTTTATTGCATACAAATCACATTTTCCATTGTTGAGTTAACCGCACCCCAAAGTATACAGTCTTGGGACTCCTGACTAGAAGACACCCAAAAACGTTGGTGTTTTGGGACCTGTCAGATTTCATTAATTTTCAGCAATTTTCAGCTACATTTTTGGTAAGTACATTAATATTATGTCAAATAAGAGGTAAAAGTACTCATTTTGATTTATAGATAAATAGTAATTTGCCAAATTTTACAATTTCCCTTTAAATGGAAAGATGAGTTTCATGAGCTAGCAAACATAACTGATCTCATGCTAACACACCTAGCCCTGTTAATGCTCCTCTGCTGCAAGAATTAAGGTTGTCAGCTACAAATATTAAGCATTTTGTTATTAATTTAATATTGATATTTAGATAAATGAATCATAAATGCATAAATGGCCTGGGAACGCCTCAGGATCCCCCAGTCAGAGGTGGTCAATGTGGCATGGGAAAGGGAAGTCTGGGGTCCCTTGCTGGAGCTGTTGCCCCTGCGACCCAAACCCGAAAAAGCGGTTGAAGATGAATGAATGAATGAATAAATGCATCATAAATTGTTCTGTGGAGGTGATTCATTTCATAAATTAACTTTTTTTTTACTGGTGGGCTTAAATGGTACATGCCATCAGGGTTCTCACCAGCATTATAACAGTGTAACGGCTCATTACGCTGCTGCTTGAAAAAAAATACACTGCAGTTGGGCTGTTATGCTGTTTCCAAGGGCGTGGAATGGCAAAATGATAATTTCTGATCATTTCTGATCATCAGAAATGATGATGTCTGATGATCAGATATCACTACTGACCCGCAGCAGGTCCAAAGTTAACCTACAGAAATTATAATTTTTTTTTCATCAACCTCAGTCAAACCAATTTAAAGATGCCAATCATGACTCACTTTTCTGTTGATTAAAGTCACTATCAGACTATCGTCTGTTATTGCGGGCAAGAAAAGAAAATCGTCCACCGTTTCACACCGCAGTTTTTTTTCCATTCCTCATGACGTGCATTTTCCATGGGACAGCACACGAAGGTTCTCTGGTGTGGATCATTGCGTATATGGGAAAAGTTATTGAAGGAAAAGTTCTCGTACAGCCACTAGAGTTCTGACTTCTGCATTGTGCCCCGCACTGAGCGCTGGGGGGAAAGTTCTCTTACAGCCGCTGTTCTCCTTGCAGTGAGTCGCGTGCCGCGTGCTGCAGGATAGGGGAGGCCGAGGCCAGCTTCTCCCACTAGATTTTTAAATTTATAACGCTCTGAAACACTATTGCCTGCATTTTGAGCACCAAATTGTGTGAAGTAATGCTATAGTTTTTTTGTTTGTTTGTTTCTTTGTTACAGCCTTACTTTAAAGCCAAAAGAAACAGGGCATCAGGCCAAAAGAGAGAACAGTGTAGACGTGTGTCTGAAACATAAGAACTGCTAATTTATACAAAGCAGTTTATTCGAGAAAATCCTTATGTGTTTTTTCTTACATTAAATAACTTGTAATTAAAATAGTTTTAAGTAAAACAAAAAAAAAGCAGATTCTTTAGAAATCTTTGATGTTTGTCTGTAAATTAAAACCATGATGATTGATTCCTTCACTGAATGTTAAAATAAGGAAAATGTTTTTATGAAATAATAAAATAGTTGCTGTTTGAAGAGCCTTTGTTTTATTTAGAAGCGTAGCAGCAGGTGTGAGTTTGCAAAGACAACAGGTGAGCTGGACTATCAGCACATTTAACCAGATGAAGCTCTCCTCTGCAGCTTCAACTTCAAATTGGTAGCATTTTTGGAAGCACTTTTCTCACATTTTGAAACAGAGAAATGTTCTCCTCTTCTGTCTGGACATCAGATTTTGGTATATTTATTTAGACTAACAAAGAAGGCCCTTTATAAACCAATAATAATAATATTAATAATTATTGAGGAGATTTTTCCATCCCATTACCCTGAGAAATAATCCTGCTGAGAATCCTGCCCATCAAAATGCATACGAACTACAGCAAGACCTTCTAACATTCAATGACAAAAACTTTATATTTCTAAATGTGTGCACAGTAGTAACTGCTTTAATGTTTGATGCAAACTACATTTAGGCTCCATGCATAGTTTTGTGAGCATATCTTATATTTTGAAAGGAAAGTGTTGTGTTTTTTAAGCATTCCTCATGGCGGAACCATTTATGCCCAGCATGCTCAATTTAAGCTCACCTCATGTATTTCAGTAGAGAATTTCCTCTAGTACAAGTTAAATACATTTTTCTTTTCAAAATTGTTTAAAAGTAACAGTTCACTGTGTGACTTTATATTACTGATCTACTTTACTAGATAGATACAGAGGTGAATAGATAGAAAGATGGACAGACAGATAGATAAAATGTAAATTTTAATATGTAAATATAAATGAAAAATTTTAAACCACATGTTCACTGTTATGTAATAAATACAACCCCAGTTCCAGTGAAGTTGGGACGTTGTGTAACATGTAAATGAATGTAAATGATTTGCAAATCCTCTTCAACCTATATTCAATTGAATATACCACAAAGACAAGATATTTAATGTTCAAAATGATAAACTTGATTGTTTTTGTGCAAATATTTGCTCATTTTGAAATGGATGCCTGCAACGTTTCAAAAAAGCTGGGACAGTGTATGATTACCACTGTGTTACATCACCTTTACTTCTAACAACACTCAGTAAGCGTTTGGGAACTGAGGACACTAACTGTTGAAGCTTCGTAGGTGGAATTCTTTCCCATTCTTGCTTGATGTACAACTTCAGTTGTTCAACAGTCCGGGTCTCTGTTGTCATATTTTTTGCGCTTCATAATGCGCCACACATTTTCAATGGGTGACAGGTCTGGACTGCAGGCAGGCCAGTCTAGTACCTGCACTCTTTTACTATGAAGCCACGCTGTTGTAACACATGCAGAATGTGGCTTGGCATTGTCTTGCTGAAATACACAGGCACATCTCTGAAAAAGGCGTTGCTTGAATGGCAATATGTGTTGCTCCAAAACCTGGATGTACCTTTAAGCATTGATGGTGCCATCACAGATGTGTAAGTTGTCCAGGCCATGGGCACTAACACACCCCATACATCACAGATGCTGGCTTTTGAACTTTGCGCTGGTAACAACATGGATGGTCTTATTCCTCTTTTTTCTCTGGAGGACACATTGTCCATGATTTCCAAAAACAATTTGAAATGTGGACTTTAATTTGCATCTGTCCAATTCAAATGAGCTCGAGCCCAGAGAAAACGGTGTTGTTTCTGGATGTTGTTGATGTATGGCTTTCGCTTTGCATGGCAGAGTTTTAACTTGCACTTGTACAGTAGTGTTCAGAATAATAGTAGTGCTATGTGACTAAAAAGATTACTCCAGGTTTTGAGTATATTTCTTATTGTTACATGGGAAACAAGGTACCAGTAGATTCAGTAGATTCTCACAAATCCAACAAGACTAAGCATTCATGATATGCACACTCTTAAGGCTATGAAATTGGGCTATTAATAAAAAAAAGAAAAGGGGGTGTTCACAATAGTAGCAGTGTGGCATTCAGTCAGTGAGTTCGTCAATTTTGTGGAACAACAGGTGTGAATCAGGTGTCCCCTATGTAAGGATGAAGCCAGCACCTGTTGAACATGCTTTTCTCTTTGAAAGCCTGAGGAAAATGGGACGTTCAAGACATTGTTCAGAAGAACAGCGTAGTTTGAATAAAAAGTTGATTGGAGAGGGGAAAACTTATACACAGGTACAAAAAGTTTAGGCTGTTCATCTACAATGATCTCCAGTGCTTTAAAATGGACAAAAAAAATCCAGAGACGCGTGGAAGAAAACGGAAAACAACCATCAAAATGGATAGAAGAATAACCAGAATGGCAAAGGCTCACCCATTGATCAGCTCCAGGATGATCAAAGACAGTCTGGAGTTACCTGTAAGTGCTGTGACAGTTAGAAGATGCCTCTGTGAAGCTAATTTATTTGCAAGAATCCCCCGCAAAGTCCCTCTGTTAAATAAAAGACGTGCAGAAGAGGTTACAATTTGCCAAAGAACACAACTGGCCTAAAGAGAAATGGAGGAATATTTTGTGGACTGATGAGAGTAAAATTGTTCTTTTTGGGTCCAAGGGCCGCAGACAGTTTGTGAGACGACCCCCAAACTCTGAATTCAAGCCACAGTTCACAGTGAAGACAATGAAGCATGGTGGTGCAAGCATCATGATATGGGCATGATTCTCCTACTATGGTGTTGGGCCTATATATCGCATACCAGATATCATGGATCAGTTTGGATATGTCAAAATACTTGAAGAGGTCATGTTGCCTTATGCTGAAGAGGACATGTCCTTGAAATGGGTGTTTCAACAAAACAATGACCCAAGCACGCTAGTAAACAAGCAAAATCTTGGTTCCAAACCAACAAAATTAATGCCTCGCAGATGTGAAGAAATCATGAAAAACTGTGGTTATACAACTAAATACTAGTTTAGTGATTCACAGAATTGCTAAAAAAGCAGTTTGAACATAATAGTTTAGAATTTGTAGCGTCAACAGCAGATGCTACTATTATTGTGAACACCCCCTTTTCTACTTTTTTTTACTAATAGCCCAATTTCATAGCCTTAAGAGTGTGCATATCATGAATGTTTGGTCTTGTTGGATTTGTGAGTATCTACTGAATCTACTGGTACCTTGTTTCCCATGTAACAATAAGAAATATACTCAAAACCTGGATTAATCTTTTTAGTCACATAGCACTACTATTATTCTGAACACTACTGTAGATGTAGCGACGAACTGTGTTAACCGACAGTGGTGTTCTGAAGTGTTCCTGAGCCCACGTGGTAAGATCCTTTGCACAATGATGTCAGTTTTTCATCCAGTGCCACCTGAGGGATCGAAGGTCATGGGCATTCAGTGTTGGTTTTGTCCTTGCCGCTTACGTATAGAAAGTTCTCCAGATTCTCTGAATCTTCTGATTATATTATGGACTGTAGATGATGGAATCCCTAAATTCCTTGCAATTGAACCTTGAGAAACATTTTTGTTAAACTGTTGGACTATTTTTTTCACACAGTTGTTCACAAAGTGGTGATCCTCGCTCCATCTTTGCTTGTGAACAGCTGAGCCTTTTGGGGATGCTCCATTTTATACCCAATCATGACACTCACCTGTTTCCAATGAACCTGTTCACCTGTGGAATGTTCCAAACATGTGTTCTTTGAGCATTCATCAACTTTACCAGTCTTTTGTTGCCCCTGTCCCAGCTTTTTTGAAATGTGTTGCAGCCATCCATTTCAAAATGAGCAAATATTTGCACACAAACATAAAGTCTATCAGTTTAAACATCAAATATCTTGTCTTTGTCATTTATACAGTTAGCTTCAAAATAGGTTGAAGAGGATTTGCAAGTCATTGTATTCTGTTTTTATTTACATTTCACACAGCATCCCAACTTCATTGGCATTGGGGTTGTATATAATTTTACCAATAAATAAATAATATTCATAGCGGCAACTGTGATACAAAAAAGTGGTCCAGCCCAGAATACAGCATACTAACTACTGTCATGAATGAGAATGACATGTGACCAGCATCGGTGAACAAAACTCATGTTTGAGCTGTCGTGCTCAAGGAAGACAAAGTGCAGTACATCATGTGTAAATAAGTGTTGTGTGTGTCCCAATTAGCTTTCTGTAGTGATTAAAGTGGGCCGTCTGGTTTTATGCATCACCTAACGAGGCCATTTAAGTCTCTTGAGCTGCTTTTGATACTTTTGACTGGAAGGGATTCCGTGGCTGCTGAATCAGAGCTGACAGAGCACAAAGACTGTCTCCACGTGCTCCTTGTGACGATGTGACAGCAGAAGCAAAGCGAGCCTTTTAATGTCAAACAACTTGGCATCAGCGACTCTGGGGAGAGATGAAATACAGTTTTGTGGGAGGGGTTTTTTGTCAGGCCTTATTGTGTTCATTCTCATCTCATCCAGAACTAAATAATTAATGTTTTCAACAGGTGGGAGGCCTGGGATTGTTACTCATAGCTTGCCACTTATAATAATATTTAATAGAGCTTTTTAACAGGCTAACATTGATCACCATTAGGCTTGTTGTGTGGTTAACGTCACTAACGTACCATTTAAGAATTCTGTCCTGCTGTATTTCCCTTGAGGGAAATTTTAATATGACAATAAAACTCACCTAAACCGTCATCGTATAAACCAGATACATGCACTCACTGGACAAAAGGAAAGTTCCAGTGTTTTTATATGTTTTTCCATGTAATAAACACCATATATTCCGGATTTTGTATAACGGATTTTCACTTACATCGGACAAAACTTTCTGTCCAATTGCAATGCAGTTTAATTAAAAATGCCTTGCATGTACCAGACCAAGCAGTCTGGATGTGCCCAGTAACAGAGGTACAAAATGAGGTTCAGCAGTAACACCCACCGATTCCAGGAAAGTGGATACTCTGTTTCCATGATTAAAAGACCGGGCATTAATTTTTTTTCAAACCGTGCTCAGACATGGGACCTAAATGAGGCAGGGCATAATTCAGGGCTGGTGATTATTAACAAAATGCTGCCTGTTGCCTGCAGTGTAATATAGTGTTAAGTTTCACACATATCCCTGGGTGTGACGAACCAAGCCGCTTTAGATTAGAGCCCTCTGCATGACTGTGAACCATGCACCTGCTAAATAACAGACACCGCAAAAGGCTGTGATTTGTCACTTTTACATTTTCACTGCTTCCTCTCCTATCATATTTTAAAAGTTTTTGTAGTGCGCATGTTGATTTCATTTTGATCATGGATCAAATACATGTGGCAGAAAAGTTTGCAAATATGACCAACTTTATAACATGGAGTCGGAAAAAGACACTCAGATGAATTGCAATTCATGGAGGGAAATTGTACACCTTACCTTTGGTTTGGAGGTTGATGATTATATCAAGAAGCTCGTTGAGGGACAAATTAATCCAGAAAAAGCCACCATTCCTGCAGCAAATTTTATAAAGACGCGATGGAGAACTTTAAAATATCAACACGCACTTCGATGTCATTGCATGGCCACATAGTTACAGAGTTGCAGAAATATAAATCAGGCTTTAGGATTTTAAGGTCCCACTCCGCAGCAGACTTAGAAAAATGAGTGACTCGTCCAAATGTAATCTTTTAATGCACATAATGTCCGGTGCTTATTTGAGGCAGGCGTTTATTTTTTTTTTCAGACGAAGTTTTGACCCGGTCATTAAATGAGGCAGGTCTCGATTCAGGATTCCCCGTAGATCATTTGGCACCTCCTGACTGTAGTATATATATAAAAAACGGATTGTGTCCATTTTATATGTATAACGGATTTCGATTATAACGGACAAAATTCGCTGGTCCACCTGGATCCATTATATGCGAGTTTTAATGTAATTAATTTGTATGTTAGCAGTGTTAGCATTAATTAGTGGATGGAGGAAGTCAGACATCCGGGACATTGGTCATGTGACCTGCATCGCGATGCGGTCTCCATTTTTTTGTGAGTGAAAACACAGAGAACTTCTCTGTGTCTTTTGTAGCAGTTTGAGTTATATTGTAGCTGCGTCGCTGGCTGTACAGTCAATTGAGCACAACATAACACTGTCACCTGTTTTTAATAACTCCACTCACATTTAATCAGTAAGATGTTGTCACTCTTAAAACATAATATAACGCAAGTTTGACCAGTCAATTATTCATCAGCCTTCGTCAAAGCCATTTAAAGATATCAATCGTGATGGTTTTCTGCTGATTAAAGTTGGTTAAAGCCCCTTTTACTTGCATACAGTTGCGTTGTGATGCGCCTGGAGTACGCTGGAAAATTGTGCAGCTTTTGGTGTCGTCCCTGTGTAGGCTGTGTGTGTTTGCGTGTGGTTGTGTTCCTAGTCTTGCTTTCAGTTGCTTACTGCCACGTATGTAGCCCTTGCCACTTTTCTGTCCACTCCTGCCTACTTTTTTTTTGACAGAGTGGAAATGCGCTACGTTCTCAAAATGGTAGATGACGGGAACTCAAGTTGCACGCAGGGAGGGAGGGAGGGAGAGAGAGAGAGAGAGAAAGAAACCTTGAGCGTGAGGGGAGAGTGCTACAGACTGACACAATGGATTTGATACATGGCAAAAGTCAGAATACATTATTTCCAGGAGTTAATGGACTTTATTAACGTGCCAGAATCATGAGAGAACTTTGTAGAAAGTGAGTCGGAAACAATACATTCAAACATGCATAGCGTGTGCTTTAATCACAGAAAGGTAAAAAACAGCAGCATCACTTTTCAGGCACACATCTTAAATACTCCTGGCCCGACTTGAACTCTGTGGGGGGTGTGTTCATGGAGGACAAAAGACCGGGCAGCTGGAAACAAAGTAGTGGAAATCACAGCTTTCCGAGTGGCACTTGAAAAGCTCCTGTTGTGGCAGTTCACAGAAGCATGTGACTTTGAGCATGAAGGTGTGAAAAAGTTTAAGCCATCAGCAGCAGTGGACAATCGTGTGAGAACAGGTTTAATCCACAGAGCTGTGACACAACATTTGAGTCAGTGAATTATGCACGAGACAGTACTGTTGTGCGCGCGTGCATGTGCACTACAACTTAGAATGTGAAAGCAACCACACGCGCATTCCGTGCATGAGAAGTGGACATGGACATGTCTCCTCTCTAGCCATCCACCCGTGAGGAGTTAACCTGTATGTGGACATCTCCTTCCGCTGGTGATTTATCCATGAGTAGGAGTTAATGGACTTTACTTGCTGCAATCGTAAGAGAACTGGAGGACATAAAAGCAAAGTGAAGCTGCATTAGGCGGTCGCGGTTGGTGAGTAGTGAATGGTGGACATGGAAATGTCTTCCCGCTGGAGATCTGTCCGTGAGGACTGGACGTGGACATGTACTCTGAATGTGGAAGCTTGGCTCGCCTCTTCTTCCATGGTTTTGAAGCTTCACTGCCAGAAAGGTCCAGCTGGATGAATATAATCTATCAACCCAGGTATGTAATGACAAAAGGATCTCAGTCTGGACATGGACAGTAACAGAGGTACAAAGTTAAAGTTCAGAGCTGACACTCGCCGATTTGAGGAAAGTGGAAACAGAGTAATTTCCCTGATTAAAAGCCAGACTGTTTATGTTTTTCACACCGTGCTCAGACTCAGACCCGCAGCTTGGAGTGCACGTGTTAAATCAGACACAGCAAAAGGCTGTGATTTGACACTTTTCAGCCTTCACTCTTTCCTCTCATATTTTAATAGTTTTTGCAGTGCGCACACTGATTGCATTTCGTGATCACATACATTTGGCATAAAAGTCTGCAAATTTACAACACTGAGTCCGAAGAAGAGGAAATTGTCAGTGTTGCCACAGTTACTTTGAAAAAGTAATCCAATTACTGATTACTCCTTGAAAAAGTAACCTAGTTATTTGACTGATTACTCAATTTTAAAAGAAACTAAGATTACTGGTTACTTTATTAGTTTCAGCAGCTGCCGACGACACCCCATGGCTTTGAATTGTTTAGTAATGGAGTGTGCGTAAGAAGCTAATGTTAATGTGTGTTTTTAGATATCAGTGAAGAGCAGGATAAACACTTAGATACATATTAAATTCTATAAAGTTATGTTAGTCCAAAACAACATGCTCAATGTATGGAGTACAATTATGTTCCTGATTAACTGGAATTGATCTGGAATGAAACTGTCGCCCCTGGATCTAGCTAAAAATGATAAATGTACAGTTTAGGTCTATAGTTTGGACTATTTGCCTTAAATTAGTATTCCTGCCATGATTCAAAAGATATAAATCAGAGATTGAAAGCAAGATGAGCTCAAGAGAGATGAGCCTCATTACTGGAAATGGTTTAGTCATCTGGCAAAGATTCAGGATCACTATAGTGCACTAATTAAATTAAATTAGAGTTGTTCCCTTAAAGCCAAATGCAAACTTGGAAGAAGCTCTTCTTGTTTTGCATGTAGGGTGTATTATTGAAATGGGTTATTTTTGTCTCTTATGTTGTGCACTGAATCCTGAAATGCTTATGCTGTGCATCCGGAAAGTATTCACAGCGCTTCACTTTTTCCACATTTGGTATATTACAGCCTTATTCCAAAATGGAGTAAATTAATTTTTTCCCTCAAAATTCTACTCACAACACCTCATAATGACAACATGAAAGAATTTTTTTTTTTAATTTTTGCAAATTTATTAAAAAAAACAACAACTAAGAAATCACATGTACGTAAGTATTCACACCCTTTGCTCAATACTTTGTTGATGCACCTTTGGCAGCAATTACAGCCTCAACAATTCTTGAATGTGATGCTACAAGCTTGGTGCGCCTACTTTTACTGCAGTTTTGCCCGTTCCTCTTTGCAGCACCTCTCAAGCTTGTCAGATCCCGTTATTATTTTTTAGATACACACGGCACACGCTCACCCTCCGATGAGTGCGGTTGTGTACTAAAAACCAGCTCTCCGTCTCTGGGGTCCAACCTTCGTGTCTCCACGGGTATTACCCGGCAGGGCTGCACAAAGGCTGTTCAAGCTGGTGGTGAGGAGATTCGTCTAGCCGCTCACTGCCTCCATCCGGACGTCCACCCCGCTGACGCTGATCTCGCACCCCGGTCGAATAGCCTCCTCTGGAACCAGGATACGAGCCGGCCACGCCCGTTAACGGCAGCTCTCCTCTTATGGATCAGGGCTCTTGGAATGTTGCTAGATTTTGAATTTAGTGACTCGTACAGCGAGTCCCCAGGATGCGTTAATTTCATTAAAAACCAGACTAATCTTTTAGAGCACTTTTTGATGTTGTACACCCAATAAACTTTAACTTTTACACCTTAAGAAGCATCAATAAATCCAATGTCCGAGCCTTAACACTTTAACTGCATGCTTGGAAATTTATTGCAGGTTTTGCAAGTGCCGACAACATAATCAAAATAGGTTATATGATGATAATTTCACAACAGAAATTCAAATATAATCAGAATAATGATTGGCAGAGATTTTTGTTTTTGATTCAATAATGCTGTCTGATCTTACTTCGACTGGACTGGATTAACTTCTTAACAATTTTTCTAGGAGTGAGGGAAGGAGGTTTTTTGATGTTAAAATCCCCAGTTCGATGAACTTGATTTCCTCTTCATCAGCTATTAGTTGTTAGCTGACCACGATCCTTGTGTGATGTTGTAATCCTTCAGGAAATAAATCCACATAAGAGTTTATTCCTTCTTCAATCAACCAAAAGTTGATCTAATCCATTCTGGTACGATGTGATGTTCCTTGAGAGAGAAAACGTTGAAATTTCCTCACTCAGACTTAAGGCCAGTGATTATTCTCCAATGCTCTGCTACTCCGTGACTGGACGGCCTGAGTGGGAGTAGAAAACTCTCTCAAATGATCTCTTATGTCTCCAATCCTCTCACTCCACGATTCCAATTGCTGCTCACAAGATGGTCAAGTCTTGTGATCTCCTCGTAGCAGGGGAGAAGTGACAACAGCACCTCTCCCTGGAAGAATAACCCCGTTTCCTGATGTTTTGCAGCTTATATATATGAGCTTGACTCTTGTTGTTCTTCAGATGATCTTGGTTACCATGGGGACGATGGTTACTCAAAACCTCCTCCCTACTCCTTCCCTTACTGGAAGCCATCTGCAGCCCTTTGCCAGTAACTTATTTCTCAGCTGCCAGTAACTTATTTCTCAAGTTCCTCTTTTCTGTTAACACATCAGCTTTTCTGAGAATTCATTCTTTTTAAATCATGTCTTTAGAATCACATCAATCATATTCAATCATTTCATTACAACTCTCTTTCACACAAAAACAATTCATATGATCATATACAACATTTTCATTCCTTATTATTCATTTCATATTTTATCACATCTTAATTATTTGATCAGTTGTTTATCATCAGCTCTTCTGGCCTCGCTTGCGACATCACTAACTTCCTCTTTTTCTCTGCACCCTTTATGAAAAACAACTCCTTCAATCATTCATTTCACTTATTTGTAACATACTTTTTCTAATCAACTCTTACTTTTATTACATTAATAGTTCATTTAATCATACTTGTTATGTTAGAATCATTCTTAGACATATTCCATCGTCTTCACCACTGAGGTCATTCCATGGGCCTCCCCATTTGTAATGGAAAAGTCCGGTATGACCTCACTTACTCTGGGAAAGTACCAAACACTGTCCAGTTTAATCCAACAGCATGTGTATTAATCCCATGGCATGTATTATATTCCAAGATGAAAACAAGCTGAAAGCAAGCTTAAAGTCATCTTTCTTGACAAGCTCCATCAGGTTGGATGGGGAGCGTTGGTGCACAGCCATTTTCAGATCTCTCCAGAGGTCTTCAATCTGATTCAGGTCTGGGCTCTGGCTGGACCACTCAAGGACATTCACAGAGTTATCCTGAAGGGTAGCAAGTGAAGTCACCCCACTGCGAACTCGCCCCAGGTGAAGTCACCCCAGTCCAGGTGAAGTTACCCCACTAAAGATGGAGAAACTTTGATCCTGATTGCTGACCAGTGATCCTAGTTGCTGTTTTTTTTGTTGTTTTTTTTTATCCTAATCACTCGTTGAATATCTTGCTAAACATAGATTCTCATCACTGTCCTAGTTTCTGGTTTTGATCCTGATTGCTGGCCTTTGATCCTGATCATTCATTGCTGAGGACATTTCTGAAGCTTGACCTTGACTGCGGTTATTTGATCCTGATTGCTGGTCATTGATGCAGATCAGTTATGGTTGATCCTGATTGCCGACCACTCATTGTTTATTGAATTTCTGAACTTTAATCTGTTCTTTCATTCTGATTGCTGGTCTTAGATCATGATTTCCAGTCTTTCATGCTGATCACTCATTGTTGATCCTGATCTCTGTCCTTTATTCTTGACTGCTCATCTTAGATAATGATTGCTCAACTTGGATACTGATTACTTTGTTGTTGCCCCTCACCACAGGTGTCCTGTGGGGCAATAGATAATCTGAATACAATTTAGGGTTGGTTCATGCATACATTTTATAACATCGAGGCTGAATAGATTTTTCTTGTGAACACATTAATAGTTTACTGCTATCATTAGTGGATGGATGGTACTTTCACCATAGGTACTCTCTGTGGAGCAGATGGCTTGATTAAAGTTTTGTCATTTGATGCATACGAGGTCTGTTAGAAAAGTATCCGACCTTTTAATTTTTTTTTCAAAAACCTGATGGATTTGAATCATGTGTGCTTGCGTGAGCCAACCTTGAACCTTCGTGCGCATGAGTGAATTTTTTCATGCCTGTCGATTGCGTCATTTGCTTGTAAGCAGCCTTTGTGTGAGGATGGGTGGAATCTCTCGTCGGATTTTCTTTGCAAGGAAATGGCGGAACGACTGGAGCAGCACGATTGTATCAAATTTTGCCAGAAACTGGGTGACAGCCAGGTGGAAACCATTCGGATTATTCAGACGGCTTTCGGTGATGATCCTGTGGGCATCACACAGATTAAGGAGCGGTACAACTGGTTTAAAGATGGCCGCACAACGGTGGAGAGTGAGCCACGCTCCGGTCGGCCATCAACATGCTGAAATGACCAGATCATTTCCAAAGTGAACGCTGTGGTGATGCGGGACCGTCGTGTGACTATCGGAGAAATTGCGGAAGAGGTGGACATCAGCACTTTTTCGGCACATTCCACTGTGACAGAAGATTTGGCCATGAAAAGAGTTGCAGCGAAATTCATGCTGATGGCTTCGGCACGAAGCTGATGGCGTAGCAGAAGCACCTTCGTGTTGAAGTCTCACAGGACATGTTGTGACATGCCCACCTCTTCCACCATTCGGAAGATTCAGATGGCTTTAGGTGGCTTTTCAGTCGTGTGACTATCCGAGAAATGGTGGAAGAGGTGGGCATGTCACAACATGTCCTGTGAGGCTTCAACACGAAGGTGCTTTTGCTCCGCCATCAGTTTCGTGCCGAAGCCTTCGGCACAAATTTCACCGCCACTCTTTTCATGGCCAAATCTTCTGTCACAGTGGAATGTGCCGAAAAAGTGCTGATGTCCACCTCTTTCGCAGTTTCTCCGATAGTCACACGACAGTCCTACTTCACCACAGCGTTCACTTTGGAAATGATCTGGTCATTTCAGCATGTTGATGGCCGACCGGAGCGCGGCTCGCTCTCCACTGTTGTGTGGACGTCTTTAAACCGGTTGTACCTCTCCTTAATCTGTGTGATGCCCATAGCATCGTCACTGAAAGCCGTCTGAATAATCCGAATGGTTTCCACCTGGCTGTCGCCCAGTTTCTGGCAAAATTTGATGGCAGTCGCGCTGCTCCAGTTGTTCCGTCATTGTCCTTGCAAAGAAAATCCGATGAGAGACTATACCCATCCTCACACAAAGGCTGCTTACCAGCAAATGACGCAATCGACAGGCGTGAAAAAATTCACGCATGCGCACGAAGGTTCAAGGTTGGCTCATGCAAGCACACGTGATTCAAATCCATCAGGTTTTTGAAAAAAATTAAAAGGTCTGATACTTTTCTAACAGACCTCGTATATTTGTATAATAATGAGGATGGGCTGATTTTTACCCAAGGGCATCAAATATGGCAAAGGCTTTTCTTAAGTCCAGTCCTATTACTGCCACGGTCTTCATAGTCACAGGGAACATTCTTGGGACACAGACCTTGGACAAGTTCAAAGATGGCTAACCTTGACCTATTTTAAGAGGTGACAGCCAATCAGAGTAGAACTGCACCGTGACGTCAGTGGCTGGTCTCTCCAAAACCACTTTGTTTTGTGTTTATATACATCTGTCATATATTATGAAAAAGCTAGTGAGAAATAAACACTTCTAAAACTGAAAATGCAGTTTTTGAAACCTGATAACACCTCTGAATTTATTTACAAGACATTTCACAGATGCTAGCATGATGACATTTCGTGGATGGTAGTATGATGGCATCATAGGCTGATAGCTAGCTGCAAAACTCTGTTTTGTTTGTGTGTAAATAATATCAACAATCAATCAACATTTATTTATAGAGCGCTTTACAGCACCAACTGGTGTCCAAAGCACTTAACATTAAAAACACAAATTCACAAAAATAAAACACATATACAATAAAATTTTAAAACAGCACATAAAAACAGAACATGTCACCTCCCCACTAGGTGTTAAAAGCCAATTTAAATAAATAAGTTTTTAACTTAGATTTAAAAAGTGCTAGGTCAGGAATTGTATGTAATTCAAGAGGTAGCTTGTTCCAGTCTGTGGCCAGTTACCGCGAAAGCATAATCACCCCAGCGTTTGTATCTTGACCTCGGAACATCTAAGTAAAGCTAGCCAGACGCCCGTAATGTCCTACTGTAAGTGCACAAAGTTAAAATTTCAGACAAGTAGGGAGGTGCAAGGCCATAAATGGCTTTAAAAACAATTCTAAAATGAACTGGAAGCCAGTGGAGCGAGTACAGGACAGGCATAATAGGCTCACGTCTAAAAATGTTTGTTAAAAGACGACCAGCATATATATCCTCTTTGTCACATATTATGTAAAAGCTAGCGAGAAATAAACACCTATAAAACTGAAAACAACTTTTTGTGACCTGATAACACCTCAGGAGTCATTTACAAGACATTTTGCGGCATTAGGGTGCACGCTAACGTCATCTAACTCAAAGCTAACTTCCTATGGAGTTAAATTTGTGTCATTAATACCAGCAAATGCACAGAGGGCGATCTATACACCTTCCACTCTTGTCCAAAGCTCATGTACACACACACACAGGCAAAGCCTCCTGCAGATGCCGTTAAAACGTATATATTGTTTTTATTAATATTGATGAAGGGGCTTTATTGAACATGCACAAATTGTACATAAGACAATAGGATCTTGGTAATTAATTAAAGAACTGCAAATCTTAAAGAATACAATGCTCATATGGCCGAGGTTATTTTAGCATTGTGTTATATTAAAAGTTCTTGGGCCACAAGGCAGCTCAAATGTCTTTTTAATTATGCCCCCCCCCCCCCCCCCCCCCCCCCCCCCCCCCCCCCCCGATCAGCTTTATTTTAAATACTTTGAATTTTATATTGTCTTCTCCAGTCAGCTGGCAGAGATACATTGTGCCCTCTTTTATATGGTAGAAGTAAATATCTGTGGATTTATATTCTATTTTGTTATTATGTTTTGGTATCAATCCAGTCCAAATTTATTTATAGAGCACTTTATAAGAACTACAGAGTTGACAACGTGCTTTCCAAATAAGACATTAATAAAATACAACACAGATAAAACCAAAAATAGTAAAAACAAAAAAGTGACCAACATGACTAACACTGACAGAACATGAACCATTTTGAAATGCTTTGGGGAAAAGATGTGTTTTTAAGCAAGACTTAAAACCTCTAGTGAAGGAGCCAGCCTAATTATTTGATAATTATCAAATAACGATCTTACTTAAATTATTATACTTTTCCTGTGAACCTGAGTAACTACTCAAAACCTGTGTGTGGAGCTGGATTTGGTTGGTTTTGGCTCTTAGAACAAAGAGATTCAAGTTACAAGATGTCCGGTTATCGCGTGGTCCTGGGCGAGAGGATGGACTCCCCTCTATGCCCGTGGGAAGCCAGTGAGGCTGGAACTTGCAAGGAGGGTGTATGCCCTTTGCCATGCCCACATTGTATTTTATAAAAAGTGTTTCTGTTTCTTTGTTCTGGGTTCTCAATGGTGGAATTCCTGCGTGTGTGAAGTCTGTGAGAGACCAGGGCTGGTTTCATAAAGCAGTCTAATGTTTCAGTAAACTAAACCTACCTAGTCGACTACGGTTAGTCGCCCAACATTATCCGTCTAATTACCATTTCACATTGATGGCTAAACTTATCGATTAGCCATCTTACATTAGTCCATGGTTTTCACGGGCATAACCACAGATATACTAGATAGGGTTGAGCCTGCCCCTGAGCGGATCACAAGCGCAGAGCATGCATTTTCCACTGACAGCGTGAGACCGCTGCAGCGCTTCAACCTTTCAAGATGGTGGGGCCACGAACCGCTAGCAGCAGGCCTTTTGTACAGCTCGACCACATCTAGTATATCTGTGGGCATAACGGCCTCGTGCATGCCGTTAGCAAGAGACAGCTCCAATGCGTGACAGTTTTGTTTACTTCCGGGTTGATTGTTGTCATGAACTATCCAGCTTTTTGTTTTGTTAACTAGCTTTATTAACATTTACGGACACATACGAACTGCAGAATGACGCACTTAGCACTTAGCCTAGCAGTTTCACTCTTCAGTTTCTTCTACACTTACGCCAAGCCTTTTTGTGCACACATGCTGCCCAGCGTGACAGCAATACCTGGTGGCTAATGTGAGAACTGTCACAAACACATCATGACAGTCATTGTCTGCTACAACCATGGCCTAAAGCGGAAGAAGCTCTCCTTTTGAAGGAATACGAGTGACGTAGGGGTCTTTTTGAATGTTCCATCAAGTGTTGGTACATGATAGCCGCCATTTTATGAGGTAAGACACTGAAGTTTTGTTTACTAAAATAAGATTAGCCTCCTCTGTACCAGGCTAAAAACTTTAGTCGGGTAACGCAAAACCTTAGCTGACTAAGTGCTTTCTGCAATGACTAACGTCAAAAGCTAACTGAGTTTATTCAATTAAACAAGATTAAACTGCTTTATGAAACCGGGCCCCAGCTTGTTTCTCACCGTGACTTTGAATAAATTTAATCTGAGAAATAGTTTGACTTTGTACTTTGTAGGGACAGTATAACAAAGGACCAGGGTAAAATGACCATCCTGGCTCTTGGTGATTGTTATGTATTTTTGAAGATGAGTCAGTTGAGATAGTTTTGGCTTTTGACACACTGATGTCCGGAGTGGCTGAGTTGTTGAGTTCTAATAATGTGTTTGACCAAACTGAATATTTCATGGTTTGTTCGACCGCATGTTTTGCAGCATTTCATGAGGTAAGCCAGCACACATGCAGCAGTGATGGGACAGCCTTGAGAAATTGTTAGATTTACTGTGTGAGATCTGAAGGCGTCATAGTGAAATGAAGCATATTCTGCAAGTGCCCACTCACTGTTTTTCTCTCACTCTGGAACTTTTTTCTTCTATACTACTGTTTTGACTGATGACTGACCCAGAGGTCTCACAATTCCTTTCTTGTTTCCGTTTTAACTTTCATCTTTTTGCTCAGTCTCTTTCTCTCTCCTTGGGTTCTCCTACAAATGAACACATTAATGAAATGAGCCGCAGCAAACCTGACAAAATGTGGCAACACAACAAATACTGTAAAGCTGCTGGAGGCACTGAATTTGATACAGTCTACAGGCATTACAGCCATTCTTACACACTTTCAAGTCTGCACATATCAGCTGTCTCAAACAAGGGAGTCAATGCATTCCTGCACATGCTGTTTATTCTTGTTAGTTATTATGAGTAGGAATTAGTCTTTATACATATTAGGTGGTCGTAGTAAAGGATAAATCAGTCTGACATTTGACCCCAGTGACCTTGGCCTTCACCAAATAATTGAACATTTGCTGACCGTTCTTGGAAAATTTCAGATTCCACCTAAGCCTGTGTTGCATTTCTTTCAATTCAGGTTGAAAATTAAATTGACCTTTGCTACAATGGACAGGCAGACATGACCTCAGCCCCATAATTTGACCTTACTGGACAATTTTAGAACCCACCTCCCATATGTCTACAAAGTTTTGAACAAAAATGAGTGAAAAACTTAAATATTGACCTTTGACTTCAATGATCATAAGTCCATTGACATCTGGCAAATTTCACCTTGCCTGGTCAGTTCCAGAACCCAGCTCCCGATGTTTGTCAGGTTTGGTGGACATCAGACTGAAAAACAGTTTTGACCTTTGAGCCAATGACATTGATCCCATTGATTTACCTTTTGATTAATTTGAACTTGCCTGGGTAATTATTTGTGCAAAGTCTGGTGGACATTTTTTCTCTGGGCCCCTCCCCAATCGGACCGGGAGTGACATGTTTAGCCGCATGTTCTCCTTGAATTGCTGGCTGTCTGAGTGGTGTCCAAAAAATGAGGTGGGCTTCATAGATAATTGGCAAAGCTTCTGGGGAAAACCTGGTCTTGTTAGGAGAGACGGCATCCATCCCACTTTGGATGGAGCAGCTCTCATTTCTAGAAATCTGGCCAATTTTCTTAAATCCTCCAAACCGTGACTATCCAGGGTTGGGACCAGGAAGCAGAGTTGTAGTCTTACACACCTCTCTGCAGCTTCTCTCCCCCTGCCACCCCCTCATTACCCCATCCCCGTAGAGACGGTGTCTGCTCCCAGACCACCAATAACCAGCAAAAATCTATTTAAGCATAAAAATTCAAAAAGAAAAAATAATATAGCACCTTCAACTGCACCACAGACTAAAACAGTTAAATGTGGTCTATTAAACATTAGGTCTCTCTCTTCTAAGTCCTTGTTGGTAAATGATATAATAATTGATCAACATATTGATTTATTCTGCCTTACAGAAACCTGGTTACAGCAGGATGAATATTTTAGTTTAAATGAGTCAACACCCCCGAGTCACACTAACTGTCAGAATGCTCGTAGCACGGGCCGAGGCGGAGGATTAGCAGCAATCTTCCATTCCAGCTTATTAATTAATCAAAAACCCAGACAGAGCTTTAATTCATTTGAAAGCTTGACTCTTAGTCTTGTCCATCCAAATTGGAAGTCCCAAAAACCAGTTTTATTTGTTATTATCTATCGTCCACCTGGTCGTTACTGTGAGTTTCTCTGTGAATTTTCAGACCTTTTGTCTGACTTAGTGCTTAGCTCAGATAAGATAATTATAGTGGGCGATTTTAACATCCACACAGATGCTGAGAATGACAGCCTCAACACTGCATTTAATCTATTATTAGACTCTATTGGCTTTGCCCAAAATGTAAATGAGTCCACCCACCACTTTAATCATATCTTAGATCTTGTTCTGACTTATGGTATGGAAATAGAAGACTTAACAGTATTCCCTGAAAACTCCCTTCTGTCTGATCATTTCTTAATAACGTTTACATTTACTCTGATGGACTACCCAGCAGTGGGGAATAAGTTTCATTACACTAGAAGTCTTTCAGAAAGCGCTGTAACTAGGTTTAAGGATATGATTCCTTCTTTATGTTCTCTAATGCCATATACCAACACAGTGCAGAGTAGCTACCTAAACTCTGTAAGTGAGATAGAGTATCTCGTCAATAGTTTTACATTCTCATTGAAGACAACTTTGGATGCTGTAGCTCCTCTGAAAAAGAGAGCTTTAAATCAGAAGTGCCTGACTCCGTGGTATAACTCACAAACTCGTAGCTTAAAGCAGATAACCCGTAAGTTGGAGAGGAAATGGCGTCTCACTAATTTAGAAGATCTTCACTTAGCCTGGAAAAAGAGTCTGTTGCTCTATAAAAAAGCCCTCCGTAAAGCTAGGACATCTTTCTACTCATCACTAATTGAAGAAAATAAGAACAACCCCAGGTTTCTTTTCAGCACTGTAGCCAGGCTGACAAAGAGTCAGAGCTCTATTGAGCTGAGTATTCCATTAACTTTAACTAGTAATGACTTCATGACTTTCTTTGCTAACAAAATTTTAACTATTAGAGAAAAAATTACTCATAACCATCCCAAAGACTTATCGTTATCTGTGGTTGCTTTCAGTGATGCCGGTATTTGGTTAGACTCTTTCTCTCCGATTGTTCTGTCTGAGTTATTTTCATTAGTTACTTCATCCAAACCATCAACATGTCTATTAGACCCCATTCCTACCAGGCTGCTCAAGGAAGCCCTACCATTATTTAATGCTTCGATCTTAAATATGATCAATCTATCTTTGTTAGTTGGCTATGTACCACAGGCTTTTAAGGTGGCAGTAATTAAACCATTACTTAAAAAGCCATCACTTGACCCAGCTATCTTAGCTAATTATAGGCCAATCTCCAACCTTCCTTTTCTCTCAAAAATTCTTGAAAGGGTAGTTGTAAAACAGCTAACTGATCATCTGCAGAGGAATGGTCTATTTGAAGAGTTTCAGTCAGGTTTTAGAATTCATCATAGTACAGAAACAGCATTAGTGAAGGTTACAAATGATCTTCTTATGGCCTCGGACAGTGGACTTAT
Source organism: Thalassophryne amazonica (assembly GCF_902500255.1). NCBI lineage: Eukaryota > Metazoa > Chordata > Actinopteri > Batrachoidiformes > Batrachoididae > Thalassophryne > Thalassophryne amazonica. Next base: position 66,811,785 of record NC_047104.1, on the reverse strand, counting down.
CTCTGTGCTTGCTCTGTTAGACCTCAGTGCTGCTTTTGATACTGTTGACCATAAAATTTTATTACAGAGATTAGAGCATGCCATAGGTATTAAAGGCACTGCGCTGCAGTGGTTTGAATCATATTTGTCTAATAGATTACAATTTGTTCATGTAAATGGGGAATCTTCTTCACAGACTAAAGTTAATTATGGAGTTCCACAAGGTTCTGTGCTAGGACCAATTTTATTCACTTTATACATGCTTCCCTTAGGCAGTATTATTAGACGGTATTGCTTAAATTTTCATTGTTACGCAGATGATACCCAGCTTTATCTATCCATGAAGCCAGAGGACACACACCAATTAGCTAAACTGCAGGATTGTCTTACAGACATAAAGACATGGATGACCTCTAATTTCCTGCTTTTAAACTCAGATAAAACTGAAGTTATTGTACTTGGCCCCACAAATCTTAGAAACATGGTGTCTAACCAGATCCTTACTCTGGATGGCATTACCCTGACCTCTAGTAATACTGTGAGAAATCTTGGAGTCATTTTTGATCAGGATATGTCATTCAAAGCGTATATTAAACAAATATGTAGGACTGCTTTTTTGCATTTACGCAATATCTCTAAAATTAGAAAGGTCTTGTCTCAGAGTGATGCTGAAAAACTAATTCATGCATTTATTTCCTCTAGGCTGGACTATTGTAATTCATTATTATCAGGTTGTCCTAAAAGTTCCCTAAAAAGCCTTCAGTTAATTCAAAATGCTGCAGCTAGAGTACTAACGGGGACTAGAAGGAGAGAGCATATCTCACCCATATTGGCCTCTCTTCATTGGCTTCCTGTTAATTCTAGAATAGAATTTAAAATTCTTCTTCTTACTTATAAGGTTTTGAATAATCAGGTCCCATCTTATCTTAGGGACCTCGTAGTACCATATCACCCCAGTAGAGCGCTTCGCTCTCAGACTGCAGGCTTACTTGTAGTTCCTAGGGTTTGTAAGAGTAGAATGGGAGGCAGAGCCTTCAGCTTTCAGGCTCCTCTCCTGTGGAACCAGCTCCCAATTCAGATCAGGGAGACAGACACCCTCTCTACTTTTAAGATTAGGCTTAAAACTTTCCTTTTTGCTAAAGCTTATAGTTAGGGCTGGATCAGGTGACCCTGACCCATCCCTTAGTTATGCTGCTATAGATTGACTGCTGGGGGGTTCCCATGATGCACTGTTTCTTTCTCTTTTTGCTCTGTATGCACCACTCTGCATTTAATCATTAGTGATCGATCTCTGCTCCCCTCCACAGCATGTCTTTTTCCTGGTTCTCTCCCTCAGCCCCAACCAGTCCCAGCAGAAGACTGCCCCTCCCTGAGCCTGGTTCTGCTGGAGGTTTCTTCCTGTTAAAAGGGAGTTTTTCCTTCCCACTGTAGCCAAGTGCTTGCTCACAGGGGGTCGTTTTGACCGTTGGGGTTTTACATAATTATTGTATGGCCTTGCCTTACAATATAAAGCGCCTTGGGGCAACTGTTTGTTGTGATTTGGCGCTATATAAAAAAAAATTGATTGATTGATTGATTGATTGACATTTGAGTGGAGAAAAAAAAAATCACAATTTTGTCCTTTATGTCTAGGGTTGACGGCCATCCACATGTGACATTTGGTGGAAATCGGCCAAAATACATGGGAGAAGTAGGGGAACAAACGGATGAAGAGACAAACATTTCTCAAATTATAGTATGATGCTGTCATGTCTGCAACAGGTGTGTGCAGATGCGATAAATATAAGCATTTTGTAACCATAATTTCTGCCTACTTTCAAAATTGTTGTAGTGTTGTGAACATCAGGGCAGGTATGGATACTGACACCATACCAAAACTGAAAGAATGGCTGCTGAGCGCGTCAGTGAGCTGGAAAATCTGTGATTATTATTATTGTTGTCGTCATTATTAATATGTATATGTCGCGGACATGAATGAGCAAAGCTCATCAGCATCTCACCATGTCATTTAGGTCCTCCAGACTTTATTTTGAGTAAATGCTTCAAGGGAGCATTAGCATGGCAAAAACCTTTCAGCTGCTGGGGGGGCCGCACCCCCCCAGACCCCCTGCCTTTTTAAGCATTTTTCTTTATTTGCCTGTCACATGCCTGGAAAAGCTCCTCGCCATCTAACCATGTCCTTTAGGTCCTTCAGACTTTTTTCAGTAAAATTGTTCTTGGGAGCATGAGCCCCCTATACTCCCCACCAAGATGTAAATTAATATTCAGAGTTTTCAGCTAGTTGACAGTAGAGCTGTACAATATGGCCAAATTATCGTATCTCAATATTGTCATATAAATTGTCATGCAAATGTCACTAATATACATGCTGTCCATATTCTTGAGCTGCTTAGGTGGGTAGGGAGAGTTCCCATGGGATAAAAAAAGCTTTTCAACCTACCATCCCTGGTTCTCAAGACCAGGGACCTAAGTGGCTCTTATCTCTCTTAAAAAAAAAAAAAAATTATGTGTACCTTAGTAAACACTAGTAGAGTTCCACTTTAGATTTGGAATGTATAATAGAAGATATAACTTACTGAATTTTCATCTCGTATGATATACTATATGACTGATTTGACACAAAGTGCAGCAACAGTGAAAATTAAACATTCTTAAACAAAACAGTAATAATACCACACTCATTTTTCACTCATCATAAAGTTATGATACAGTGCCCTCCAAAAGTATTGGAACACTTGGAATTTCACACATTTTAATTTGTTTATGCCATTTTAAATACTAGAAAATTCCCCCCAAAGAAAATTAAAATTTCTAAAATTATCTTCCTCAAACTCAAACCGAAAGCAAATCTCTAAAACTTGATAAAACCTGTAAATAATAATCAGTTTTATTGCCAGTTTTCTTTAGACAAGTCGGGGGATGGAAACATGAACAATATGTCTTGGACTTTATTTACATCAATTATGAAGAAATACACAAGTTTCTTTCACCAAAAGATCAAATCTAGGCTTTCATCTCAAATGTACTTTCTGTCAAATTGTAGCTGAACTTTCAGGTCTTCTTTTTAAGAAAATCCTCTACACCACTTCATGAGGAAGCTGGATTTTAGATTTTTAATTAATTTATATCAAGTTGTAGAGATTTGCTTTCAATTTGAGTTAAGAAAGATAATTTTAGAAAAAATGTATTTGAAATAGGGTAAACAAATTAAAATGTGTGAAATACCAAGTGTTCCAATACTTTTGAGGGCAATTGAGAAGCAGCATCTTACATCTCAAATATAGTTCAGCAGATAAGAGAATATTTAGAGTGAAATCCTGCAAATGGTGATACAAGCATAAAATTTGGCACAAATAATCCATAGACATGAACTCTTTAAAAAATAATAATAATAAAACTGATTGGCCACTTGAATTTTCAATAGGCAGCCAGGTAGGGGTCAATTGAAGAATTACACAAGGGTCAAAACCAGGGGTGGGCAACTTGTTCCAGAAAGGGCCAAGAGGGTGCAGGTTTTCTTTGCAGCCACTGACTCCACCAGGTGATTTCAGTCATTAACTGATTCCATTAATGAGTGAAATCACCTGGTGGAGTCAGTGGCTGCAAAGAAAACCTGCACCCTCTTGGCCCTTTCTGAAACAACTTGCCCACCCTTGGTCTAAATTAAAAGATTAACATTAACTATTCAAATACTGAAAAGAGACGTGCGGTGAGGCAGCAGCCAGCCGTGCCTCACCTTGGATTAGATCACTGGGCTGACTGCTGGCAGGCTGTGCAGTGAGACTGTCTCACTGTCTCTCCGTATGTCGCTATTAAAATGGTCAAACACTTTGGCTGTATGAACTTAAATTCCATAGTTTAGCTGATAATGTACAGTGTTTTTTGCCACCAGCTGTATGTGTGTGTAACGTGTTTCGTGTGCTGAGCGATCATAAAACAGCTGCAAAAAGGCACTAGGTGAGGCACACAGTTCTCCTGCCTCATGGTAGGGGGCACTAGTGATCCCAGGGATTCTTCCTGCAGCAACTCCTCAGCTGCAGAATAAGGCTGAATCTCAATTCTACCCGTTGGCCCTTCCCCTTACCCCTTCCCCTCCGTTTTGCGCGGGCACGAGAGACAGAGGAGTGTCTCAATTCTCTTTTTGGAGCGAAGAGGAGGGGAAGGCGGAGGGCTTCAAACCCCTCCGTTTGGAGTGAATCTGGATGCGCACTCCGTTTAGAGGGGCAGGAGGAGTTTACGGCTGTCTCCCAAAAAACAAACATGGCGTCGAAAGAGCCGCATAAATGAAGCGGCTTTCATTACAAATTACGCTGTTTAGAAAGTTATAATTTGCCAAAAAACTTTACAGTCAGTTGCCTATGACAGCAACGTGTATGCTGCTGGATGCTTGTTGCATATATTGTCGTTCTGAAGAATACCGTAACTTTGCTCGAGGGCTTAGGCGTTACACGAACGCTACGATAAGACACTTTTATATCTCACAATGGAGAAAATCATGATAAGGGATAAGCACGTTAATTTGTATGTTCATAAATCTTTGGATAATAGTGATCCCTGCTGTTGGATTTCAAGGTCGGTAACGTGTGTGTATTTTGTAAACAAACAGGGAGCCCTGAGCACACTCGGCTCCTAATAAACTTTCAGGCGGAAAATGAGAAGGTTCACCACTGTTGGAAAATACTGTATATACACACATGTACATGTGTAACACATAACCTGATGTCCTAGTAGACTGATATTATTTGTCAAGGAAATTTCTAAAGGAAATAGGGCTGGATGCCAAAAATGGGAGAATTTGAAAAAGAAATATAAGGTTAACAGAACTACATGCAGCCCATAACATACATACAGGTGCTGGTCATATAATTAGAATATCATGAAAAAGCTGATTTATTTCAGTAATTCCATTCAAAAAGTGAAACTTGTATACATTCATTGCACACAGACTGATATATTTCAAGTGTTTATTTATTTTAATTACTAATTAATTAATTAATTACTAATCAATTAATGATTAATCAAACAATATTAATTATTACTATTATTGATTAATTATATTAGTATTATTAACATTGATTAATTACTATTTAATTATTAATACTATTATTATTATTATTATAAATTACAAATTAATTACATTAATTAACATGACATGATTGCGATGCGTCAAAGAAATCTGCGACTTCTTCTATTTCTTTGCATTTACACAGAAAGGCGAGAAAATAAAAAGCGCAAACAGGCTACTGCAACAACTTGCATTTCGGTTGCCATGTTAACAAATAGTGAAGACAACAGTTTGAGACGGGCATTTTTTTAAATTTTTTTTTCTCCTAAGGTGGAGGGGTGTCTCAATTCATAGGGCTAGAGGCATACCCCTTCACCTTACCCCTTGTTTTAAAGGGGTAGGGGTAGCGGTAGGGCCAAGGGGAAGGGGAAGGGGTACAAAAGAGAATTGAGATTGGGGGTAAGTGACATCAAGCTACATGGTGATGAAAAACTTTGAGAAGTTGGTTAAGCAGGAGTTACTGAAGCAGGTGGAGGAACAGTTAGATCAGCTCCAGTTTGCTTACAGAACTAGCAGGGGTGTTAAGGATGCAAAACTTTGTGACATTCCCTTTATCAACATCTGGAAACCTCAAAAACTCATGCTTGGCTGCTTTTTATTGACTTCTCTTAGGGTGCCTTCACACATAACACGATTGAAGCCGACTAGCACAGAAAGGAGGAATTGCATGCCATTCATGAAAAATCGGAGCTGCCTCCAATGCATGTGTTGCTACAACTATTCACACACACCAGTGGCTGAAAGACAGCGTGTGCTCTGTGAGAGCCCATTCGATCCCTCTCGCTGCAGGTGTTGGCCAAATTCCAGCTGACCCACATGAACATCTAACACCGCTCGCTTGACAGTTAGAAAATTTTCAGTTTCAATTTATTTTCATTTATACTCGTATAGTGCCAAATCACAACAAACTTGCCTCAAGGCGCTTCACACAAGTAAGGTCTAAAGCCCCTTTCACACCGGGGCTGCTCCCAGTTGCTTCCTGTGGTGTCATGACGACGCAGGAATATCTGCGTCAGGTGCGTGCAGCAGGGGTCAGAGAGTAGGTGAGAACGCAGCTTGCAGGTTCTCTGCACAGAGAAGTCAGAGTGCACAGTTTGGCTGCAGACAGACTGTGCACTCTGACTTCTCTTCTACTTTATATTTGTTCTTGTGCAGAGCTGCAGGGCTCCGCTCTGAGTTCTATAGTTTATCTTTCCTCCTTTTAATTGCGAGATGCGTGGGCATGCGCATGCGAGCGAACCCCGTAAGCAAATGTGGAGATGTCTGGAGTTCTACTTGATGTTGACATGTCCTGTCTCCTTTTTTGTCCTTTTTTTAACTGTGATGTGAGAGTTTGAGCAGAGAACAAGGAACTAATGCCTGCAGCCAGACTTTTTTTTTTTCTTTTAATTGTTCACATGTGCACCCGTGAACGAACGTCCATGAGTGGACTAGAGATGTCCGGACTTTTTACTGGATACGCGTATTTCTGTCAATCAGTCTGTGAGCAGGACTTTTATGGATTTTATTTAAACACATTTGTGAGAGAAGAAGCTGCTGCTGCCTCACAGTGCCTCTCTTCACCAGACAGCTCACACAGTGAAGGAGCTGAGCTGCAATCAGCATTTTTTTCTGTGGTCTTTTTTTTTTTCAGCATGTAGTTTTTACTGCATTAAGTACACGGTATAAAAACAATCCTGCGTGACTTATACTGCGGGAACAATGGAACACAGCAGGAATCATAAATTGGCTTCTGAGTCACGCCGGGTAACGCCTCTTTGCCCCGAGTTACGCCTCTTTGCCCCGACTTGCGCTGGAACCACTACCTTTCTGTATCGAGCACAGGACGCCAAAAAAATTAAACAGGTTTAATTTTTCGCCGCCCGACTTGCTTTCTCCTTTGTGCCCCTCGCGCTGTTGTGGCGCCAAGCTGCATCGCCTCGGCACTGAGTTGCTTCCATGCAGTGTCGTCATAATGATGCACGGCGCAACTGGGAGCACCCCCGGTGTGAAAGGGGCTTAACCTTGCTAATCCCCAGAGCAGCAGTGGTAAGGAAAAACTCTCTCTGAGGAAGAAACCTCAAGCAGAACAGGGGCACGATAAGAGAAAGCTCTATGACCCGCGGACTTCTTATTTGCCCTAGGGACACAAAGTAGTCCTGCACCCTGAGAACGCAAAGCCCGGGCCGGTACGTAGGGTTTAATTAGGTCAGGTAAGTAGGGAGGTGCCAGTCCGTGAACAATTTTATAGACTAGTAGCAGAACCTTAAAATCTGATCTCACTGGGACAGGAAACCAGTGAAGGGATGCCAAAATGGGTGTAATGTGGTTGAACCAAACTTTCTGCTTTGTGTCAAAAGTCTGGCTGCAGCATTTTGAACCAGTTGGAGAGCCCTAATGCTGGACTGCGGTAAACCAGAAAATAGAACATTGCAGTAGTCCAGTCTAGAAGAGATAAACAAATGGATCAGGGTCTCAGCATCAGCCATAGACAGGATGGAACAAATCTTCGCTACATTTTGCTACATATGTGTGGCCGTTTGCGCTGTTAGCACAAAATCAGTGAGCAGACAATCACTTTTGAGCTGGATGTGAAATTTGTCTAAATGCCCCCACGAATGTGGCGTGTGTGCGTGTTGCGCTCTCTCCCCGAAACACACGTGATGTATGTGTGTTCTCGCTTCAGTTTTTTTTTAATTGATGCAAGATGGAGTGCGCAGCGTGTCGTCAGAGTCTATACCAGACAGTGAGGATTCTGATGATGGAGATGATTCCTCTTTTGTTCTGGGCGAGGAACCAGAGCAGGTGGATCCACCGATGTGCGCACAGATTTCCACAGTAGGTCAGATTGCGTGCTTCTGTTTGCAGTTTCTCCAGGACTGAGCTTCGGTCCAGCACAGAGTCCTGGAATGCAGAGATTCAGACACACTCACTGCTCCAGCAGTGGCTCCAGGCGCGTTTTGTTTAAAGCGACGAGATCAATGTTAGCTTCAGTTTTGTTTTGTTCCTCTTTCGTTCTTTTTGCACTTTTGATTTGCAGGCTATTCTGTGATAAAACTCGTTTGTCCACCTTTTGTCAATGATTTGTTTAACTCTTTTCCCTTTGTTCAGGAATCGTTGTATGCCGTGTGACCCGGCATTTAGGGATGCACCGTCCACAATTTTTCACTTCCGATCCGATACCTGAATTTGGATATTATCTACAAATACCAATACTTTTCCAGTCCGATACCAGAGCTCTGCAGCTCTGTTTGCTTTAATGTTATTAATTATAATTATTAATTTTAATTATTAATTAGTATCATTATTGTTGATTTTATATGAGGATTTTATTGAAAAGGAGACTTGAAAGTTCAGCTACAATTTGCTAGAAGGTGTATCTAAGATGAAAGCCTAGATTTGATGTTTTGGTGAAAGAATTAACTCAGATTTTTTGTTTATAAGTGGAAAAATTACATTAATACCTTTGAGATTTTGTATTGTGATTAGAAAATGACAGAGTGATACACTTCGGATCGGTCGCAGCCTTGTTCTCTTCAGCATTCAGTACTCACTCACTCACTCAGTCAGTCACTCACCCTCAACCACTTATCTGGGATCGGGTCGCAGGGGCAATACTATTCAGCCTTTGTTTGTTGGCTGAGAAACTTCAGGTTATTTTTAACCTAAACGTTTCTGTGAAGGCTCTCACTTGTCCAGGTGGTTTCCATAGTAGAGAAGCTTGAATCTTCGACTAGACTGGGTTATTTGACGCGAGGACGTTTTGCTTCTAATCGCAGAAGCTTCCTCAGCAAAATTTCTTGCTCTGGTAGTCTAATCCCAGTTTACTTTAAACCTGTTAACACCTTGAGACAGAAATTAGTTCACCCAAAGGACAGGATGCCTAGTTACAAACAGAGCAATGTAGTGTATTCTATCAGATGTCAGGAAAATTGTAACGAACACTACATAGGTGAGACGAAGCAGCCGTTGCACAAAAGGCTATACCAGCACTGCAGAGAGGGCACTGGTGGACCTCAGTCTGCAGTTCATCTCCACCTTAAGGACACTAACCACACGTTTGAGGACAAAGAAGTTAAAATCTTAGCCAGAGAAAAGAAATGGTTTGAGAGGGGAGTGAAGGAAGCTTTGTATGTGAAACAGTTGAAACCCAGCCTTAATCTGGGAGGGGGTCTGAGACACGCTTTGTTCCCTGTTTACAATGGGGTACACAGGTCAAAACAGTTTCAGTCTTCTGTTCATAGTAATGAGTCATTCATGTCATCAGGAGAGGCGTCAGTCCCATCGTTAGGAGGGACAGCTGCCCTGTCATTAGGAGGGTGCTAACTAGAGCAATTGTTAGTCACTGCCAATAGCAGTCTGCCTCTCGGTAGGAGGGGTCTGGTTAGGTTTAACCTCCAGCTTTTGCTGGCTTCTGTTTGTTCTTCTCTACAAGAGGCAAGACAGAAGTCAGACTACCAGAGCAAGAAATTTAGCTGAGGAAGCTTCTGCGATTAGAAGCGAAACATCCTCGCATCAAGCAACCCAGTCCAGTCCAAGTTTCAAGCTTCTCTACTTTAACCTAAACCCTAACTTAATTGGCTGGATACTGGATTTTCTGTTGAATAGGTTGCAGTGTGTTCGGGTTAATGGTGTTTTATCCTCAAAAGCCCTCCACAGGGCTGTGTTTTTTCACCATTGCTTTTTATTTTATACAAAAATTACTGTAGGAGCAAGTATGAGAATAGGCACTGCGTTAAATTTGCAGATGACGCTGTCATAGTGAGCCTTCTGAATAATGATGAGGAGAGACGTGGCCCTGTAGTTGATGATGTCATTGGTTGTTGCAAAAACCCATATCTGTCTATTAATGTTTCCAAGACAAAGGACATGATTTCCGTAAATCATAACATAATGTCTCACAAACTGTTTTTCAGAACATGAATGCTGATATAGTAGATGAGTACAAATATTTAGGAATCATCGTCGACAGCAAATTATGTTTTCAGAGCACCACAGATGCGGCCAATCACAGACTTTTCTTTTTGAGGAAGATTAAATCATTTAGCGTTTGCAGGACTGTGATGACTTTGTTTTACCAGTAGGTTTTATTGAATCTGTCTTGACATTTTGTATTGTGATGTGGTATAGTCAGTGGCGTACACAGACTTTTTCAAGGGCAGGGGCGGAAAGAAAAAAAAGGGCACATACAGCATGTCCTCACCACTGTAGAGGGCACTTTAGACATGTTTTCTGTGTTATACAAATGACACATTATAGAGCCTTAAAAAAGACTAAGTAGACAGACTACTCACGTTAGTTTGCTGTTAGGAACAGCATCCACTGTGTGAAACTCAACGTTGGATTTCAACTGTGTGGATATCAGTGTTGGACTGTGAAGAACTCTCAGCGACATGGTTGTATGAAGGAAATAAATCCCTAGGGGTTCTGGGGGTCTTCCCCCAGAACATTTTCAATTAAGTAGATGCCATTTCCTGTATTCTGGTGCATGTTAACACCATTTCAGCACCAGATAATCCAAATGGGTTCTGTGAGATATAGTTCTGGTTCCATATAGATCAACAAAGGGCACATTTCAACAGTAATGTGTCATAGTATTTCTTGGACCTAATAGTCTTCTGGAGTTTAATGTATTCCTCTTTTGTGAAAAGTCAGCAACTAAAACAAAACATGGAGTCACTTTCCACAGAATATTCTAGCCAGGGATTGTCTTGATACCACTCCCTGTGGAATGACCACCCCTCAGTTTTTGGGAAACCGTCATCTGGCTGACAAGGTCCAATGGAGCAACAAAACTCAACAAATCTGTTAGAGTGAGCTATGCTGTGCTTTTGAACATGTGCTGGATCAGTGTGATGTTTTAATGAAGATATGAGAGCATAATTGTTATTTGTTGTTGTATCATCATCTGTTTTCTCTTGTATGTCTTCACCTTCATCATCACTTCTCTCCACATCACTGTCGTCAGTCTCTCTGTCTTCATGATCACCATTTTCCTCCATATCATCCTCATGTCCCTTTTTTCTCTTCATCACCATTTCCCTCCATATCAATATATTTCTCTTCTGTGTCTTTAACTTCTTCCCTGATTTCATCATCATTTTCCTCCTGAATATTATCATCTTATTTAACCGCTATATGCCTTGTATCCCTCGGTTCTCTGGTATCTCCGTCATCACTTTCTGTATTGTCTTTATCCGTAAGATTGAGCAAATAACAATAGTATTATACTAGTTGAATATAGTTGTACCGTATAGTATGACAAGTGGCCCAAATGTATTGTCAGATAGTAGGCCAGTGCCGTAACAGCACTGCTTAGCAATCTTTCTTGATTAGAGGAGAAAGGTCTGTGGTTGGTCAGTTCAAATGCTGGTGAATTTAAACCATGAGAACCATTTTTCTGTTCAAATTAAGTATTCTTAATCATGTTAGCCTCAAATTCTCTTTGATAATCCAAACTGGGCTGACTAACAGTGAGGAGTAGCCTATAAGCCTACCCATGATAATATGCATGGTTTACCCCCCAAAAATTGTTTGGGTAAGTATGTTTTAACGGTGGCCAGTGAACCGGTGTAGACAGACTGATGGCAGTATTACAGTTTTTCTTCAGTGGTTTGGCTCATTTCTCGAAACAGAAATTACATTTACTGTTCCATGGAATAAATTACAGCTTATTCATATCTCTAAAATTAGGTAGCCTAAACGTATCTAGCCTTCACAAAATTCAGGAAATCTGCTTTGCAGGAATGACTGCATTATCTATTTTTACTGCAAAGTGTATCATAATAAAGACTAGCACTATATTCACAGTTTATAATGCTCACCCAGCTCTGTTCTACGTAGCAGATCATCACACTGGTCCCTTTCTTCCTCTCAACTCTCCCTCTCAACTAGCTGCTAGCATTAGCTGCTTGCCTACTCAATAGAATGACTAACAAGACTTTTTGTCTAACTTGCTTTCCATTAGCTTTCTGTCTTTCAAGTTGAACTTGCAAGCTGAAGTTTAAAAAGCATTTTCAAGAGGACATTTTTAAAAATAATCTCAGAAGCTTAGCCCAGTGGGTAGTCAAGTTAAACCAGGCGGAAAATGGCTCCCCGGCTCCCCTGCCCCCCCTCCTGTGCACGCCACAGGGTATAGTGGTCTTCCAATGATTAGCAAGCATAAGCTACCAAAGCTGGTTAACGTAGCATCTAAGGTGGTTGGGGTACTGCTGCCACAGCTGCAACATATATATATGTGTGTTTATGTGTGTGTATATATGTATGTATATATATATATATATATATATATATATATATATATATATATATATATATATATAGACACACACACACGAGGTCTGTTAGAAAAGTATCTGACTTTTTTTTTTTTTTTTGAAAAACCTGATGGATTTTGCATGAGCACTTGCATGAGCCAACCTTGAACCTTCGTGCGCATGCGTGAGTTTTTCCCGCCTGTCGATTGCGTCAGTTGCTGGCAGGCAGCATTTGCGTGAGGTGGTGTGTAGTTATCTTGGCAGATTTTTATTGCAAGGAAAATGACAGAATGACTGGAGCAGCGCTACTGCATCAAATTTTGCCAGAAACTGGGCGACAGCCAGGTGGAAACCATTCTGAAGATTCAGACAGCTTTCGGTGACGATGCTATGGGCATCACACAAATTAAGGAGTGGTACAACCGGTTTAAAGACGGCTGCAATCAGGTCCCATCTTATCTTAGGGACCTCATAGTACCATATCACCCCAATAGAGCGCTTCGCTCTCAGACTGCAGGCTTACTTGTAGTTCCTAGGGTTTGTAAGAGTAGAATGGGAGGCAGAGCCTTCAGCTTTCAGGCTCCTCTCCTGTGGAACCAGCTCCCAATTCGGATCAGGGAGACAGACAACGTCTCTACTTTTAAGATTAGGCTTAAAACTTTCCTTTTTGCTAAAGCTTATAGTTAGGGCTGGATCAGGTGACCCTGAACCACCCTGAACCTTAGTTATGCTGCTATAGACTTAGACTGCTGGGGGGTTCCCATGATGCACTGAGTATTTCTTTCTCTTTTTGCTCTGTATGCACCACTCTGCATTTAATCATTAGTGATTGATCTCTGCTCCCCTCCACAGCATGTCTTTTTCCTGGTTCTCTCCCTCAGCCCCAGCCAGTCCCAGCAGAAGACTGCCCCTCCCTGAGCCTGGTTCTGCTGGAGGTTTCTTCCTTTTAAAAGGGAGTTTTTCCTTCCCACTGTCGCCAAGTGCTTGCTCACAGGGGGTCGTTTTGACCGTTGGGGTTTTTCCGTAATTACTGTATGGCTTTGCCTTACAATATAAAGCGCCTTGGGGCAACTGTTTGTTGTGATTTGGCGCTATATAAATAAAATTGATTTGATTTGATTTGCACAATGGTGGAGAGTGAGCCACGCTCCGGTCGGCCATCAACATGCCGAAATGACCAGGTCATTGCCCAAGTGAACGCTGTTGTGATGCGGGACCGTCGTGTGACTATCAGAGAAATTGCGGAAGAGGTGGACATCAGCACTTTTTCACATTCCGTTGTGAACGAAGATTTGGGCATGAAGAGAGTGGCGGCGAAATTCATGCCGAAGCTGCTGATGGCGGAGCAAAAGCAACTTTGTGTTGAAGTCTCACAGGACATGCTGGACTCCACAAAAAGTGACCCCGACTTCATGAACACCATAATCACTGGTGATGAGTCCTGGGTGTACGGGTACGACCCGGAAACCAAATTCCAGTCGTCACAGTGGAAGCATTCCACGTCACCAAGACCAAAGAAGGCTCGGCAAGTGCGCAGCAACGTCAGAGTGATGCTGACTGTTTTCTTTGACTCCCGTGGTGTGGTACACCATGACTACGCACCACAGGGTCAAACGATCACCAAGGAGTACTACAGGGATGTCCTCCATCGCCTGCGTGCAAGAGACCGGAGTTGTGGTCAACAGGTGCCTCCATCACGACAATGCTCCAGTACATTCCTCGTACTTAATTCAGACTTTTTTGATGAAAAACCAGATGCCTGTGGTTCAACAGGCTCCTTACTCTCCTGATATGGCCCCTTGCGATTTCTGGCTGTTCCCCAAACTCAAGAGGCCATTGAAAGGAATGCAATTTGAGACAAGAGAGGACATTATGGCTGCAACGACAGCAGAACTAAACTCCATTTCAAAAGAGGCTTTCTCAGAATGCTTCCAACAGTGGCGGCACCGCTGGGAGAAGTATGTGGAGTCCCAAGGAGACTACTTTGAGGGTGATTAGGTTTCCAACGCTCCAGGTATGCCAGTTTTTTTTTTTCCCCGGCCAAAGGTCAGATACTTTTCTAACAGACCTAATGTGTGTGTATATATATATATATATATATATATATATAATAAACGGGTCGGGGTAAGACTAACCAAATTTTGAACTGACCTGAGCACCCACTCTTTGGGGAGTTTAATTTGCTCCACTCAGATCTAAGAATTAAGTCTTTTATTTTTTATAGACTTTTATAGCCTTATTTTTTATAGACTTTGTCTCTCTGTCAGTCTCTCCTTCTCAATTTCAGTGGAGCTTTATTGATATGGGAGACATACAATAGTGTTCAGATTAATAGTAGTGCTGTGTGACTAAAAAGATTAATCCAGGTTTTGAGTATATTTCTTATTGTTACATGGGAAACAAGGTGCCAGTAGATTCAGTAGATTCTCACAAATCCAACAAGACCAAGCATTCATGATATGCACACTCTTAAGGCTATGAAATTGGGCTATTAGTAAAAAAAAAAAGTAGAAAAGGGGGTGTTCACAATAATAGTAGTGTGGCATTCAGTCAGTGAGTTTGTCAATTTTGTGGAACAAACAGGTGGGAATCAGGTGTCCCCTATTTAAGGATGAAGCCAGCACCTGTTGAACATGCTTTTCTCTTTGAAAGCCTGAGGAAAATGGGACGTTCAAGACATTGTTCAGAAGAACAGCGTAGTTTGAATAAAAAGTTGATTGGAGAGGGGAAAACTTATACGCAGGTGCAAAAAATTATAGGCTGTTCATCTACAATGATCTCCAATGCTTTAAAATGGACAAAAAAAAACAGAGAAGCGTGGAAGAAAATGGAAAACAACCATCAAACTGGATAGAAGAATAACCAGAATGGCAAAGGCTCACTCATTGATCAGCTCCAGGATGATCAAAGACAGTCTGGAGTTACCTGTAAGTGCTGTGACAGTTAGAAGACACCTGTGTGAAGCTAATTTATTTGCAAGAATCCCCCGCAAAGTCCCTCTGTTAAATAAAAGACATGTGCAGAAGAGGTTACAATTTGCCAAAGAACGCATCAACTGGCCTAAAGAGAAATGGAGGAATATTTTGTGGACTGATGAGAGTAAAATTGTTCTTTTGGGGTCCAAGGGCCCCAGACAGTTTGTGAGATGACCCCCAAACTCTGAATTCAAGCCACAGTTCACAGTGAAGACAGTGAAGCATGGTGGTGCAAGCATCATGATATGGGCATGTTTCTCCTACTGTGGTGTTGGGCCTATATCACATACCAGGTATCATGGATCAGTTTGGATATGTCAAAATACTTGAAGAGGTCATGTTGCCTTATGCTGAAGAGGACATGCCCTTGAAATGTGTTGTGAAAGTGTAGTGACACGGACCCACAACAGGGGGCGCAAATGAACGGCCAATAGATGAGCCAAAAGGTAACAATTTAATGTTGTGAAATGTGCACAACGAACATACAGACAATCTCAGAATATAATTACAGTCAATCCACAAAGGTGACGTGTGGGCAGGCTCGAGGATAGAAGACGTCTGTCCTGAGAAGAGCCGGAACCACACGATTTCCACCGCCACAGAACCTGGTGAATACTGGAGCCGCCAAGTCCCGAATTCCCAGGTGATCACCGTCCCCGACTGTCAGATCTGGTACTGCTGGCGAGAACAAAGACAGTCAAGTGTGGGTGTGTGTACACCCAGTAACAACAGCGGTGGGAATGCCACCTCCACCTCTCACTCTATAACTTGCAGAGTACTGTAGATTCCTCAGGGGAAAAGAGTGCCTTCTAGCGCTCTCTCAGTTTCCACTGAAGAGGGACCGGTACTCCTGCAAACACTCACAATATACAGATATAGATAAACACAAATGGCTGAGGATATTACCTCCAATGAAGTATGATATCTTGGCAACGAGGTGGAGATGACGTCTGGTCTTTATGGAGTGAGAGGACGTTGAGTAGATGGGTGACAGCTGTCAAGAGGTAATGAGTGACAGCTGTCACCCCCGGCTGCGTCCATGGCGGCAGCGCCCTCTCGTGCCTGAAGCCCGCACTTCAGGCAGGGCGCCCTCTGATGGTGGGCCAGCAGTACCTCCTCTTCTGGCGGCCCACACACAACAAAATGGGTGTTTCAACAAGACAATGACCCCAAGCACACTAGTAAACATGCAAAATCTTGGTTCCAAACCAACAAAATTAATGCCTCGCAGATGTGAAGAAATCATGAAAAACTGTGGTTATACAACCAAATACGAGTTTAGTGATTCACAGGATTGCTAAAAAAGCAGTTTGAACATAATAGTTTTGAGTTTGTAGCGTCAACAGTAGATGGTACTATTATTGTGAACACTGCCTTTTCTACTTTTTTTTACTAATAGCTCAATTTCATAGCCTTAAGAGTGTGCATATCATGAATGCTTGGTCTTGTTGGATTTGTGAGAATCTACTGAATCTACTGGTACCTTGTTTCCCATGTAACAATAAGAAATATACTCAAAACCTGGATTAATCTTTTTAGTCACATAGCACTACTGTTATTCTGAACAGTACTGTATGTTTACATTGTCAAAACAAGTGTTACAGAGTAAAAATTAAAAATTAACTCCTGTCTCTGTCTGTCTCTTTCTTTATCTCTCCCTCTCTCTGTCTGTCTCTGTCTGTCTTTCTCCCTCTGTCTCTGTCTGTCTCTCGCTCCCTCTCTCTCTTTCTCTCTCCAGCTCGCTTTCTCTTTCTCTGTCTCTCTTGCTGTTTTTGTGCTGCGCAAACTTCAAACTTTTTGGAAACACAAAGCCTTTCAACTGTAAAATAAATGCATCATCAGTGATGTTCACGTGCAGGATTTTAATGGAGACTTTTTCCCTTTCAGTGGACAGAATCCCTGTTCAACTCTTTCTTGGCTGCACACTGAGCTGGCGTTTCACAGCCTCGAGACAGTGAAGGGGCTAACTTTTTAGCACACATTTTCAGCAACAATTCAGTTAATTTTGCAGAGAATCTTTGCTCAATGAACAGACAATTTGAACCCGAGAGCCGGGCAGAAACTTTCCACTAACCACAGCTAGAACACTGTGGAAGAGAGCTGTCTCAAACAGCTCGGCTTCAAAAACCTCCCCTCCACCTGCTCGGCAGCAAACAACAGCAGTTGAGAGGATTCACAATGGCTCTTCTCCGGTATCGGAAAATGTCGCGGGTTGGATCGGTATTTTCTGATACATGAATTACGCCGGTATCGGAAACCGATCCCGATATCAGATCGAATCAGTCGCAACCTTATAAATAAATTGAAACTTGAACGTGAATATGAAGGTGAGCACAGGCTGATGCGGAGGAAGATGGAACTAACAAGATTGTAAGGTAGTGGCAGTGGATCGAATCAGATGGTGATCTGTAACATAAATTTGGAGGTGACAAAGAGAGCTGAGAGAGGACAAGTGAGACAGGTGCTGTGGTAAAGAAATGTCAGATGACTGGACAAGTACTGCAGAAATGGTGAGAGAGCTAGCTCAATAGGTACTGGATGTGACAACTGGACAGCGAAAGGAGGACAAGGAGACTTGGCTGTGGAATGGAGAAGTGTCGTGGTGAGCTGTACCTGAATTTGAACTTGAGTGATAAAGAATGCAGATGGATATGTGCTGACAAGCGAGGAGAGTATGTTCACAAGGTGGAGGGAATATGAGTACTTGCAAGAGCTGGGAAATGATGAAACTGAGAGGTAGACATCAGTGGGATGATGTGGAGGGAGATAATTAGGGGGTGTGGGGGTTTAGAGGGGATGAAATGGGGACGTAAGGAAAGAGGATGATAAATATAAAGGTAGTTGTCCCAGATGACATACCGGTGGTGGGGTGAAGATATTTAGCAGCCATTGCTATGCTAAGATGAGAGGTAAAGGTATGTGAGCAACATTATGGTGTCATGCTGAGAAAGAGCGCTGTAGATGTATTGTTTGATTTCAGAGTGTTGATGAAGAAGCACAGAGAAGGCTAGAAGGAGTTTCATTGTGTTTTTGGATTCAAGACTTGTTATGAAGTGCTGAGAGAGGAGATGTGTTGTATGAGGAAGTCAGGAGTGGTAGAGAAGTATGTTATGATGGTGCTGGATATGTGTATGATGACAGCGTGACAGTGGTAAGATGTGCGGTTCTTTGTGGGGGTGCGATTAAGTCAAGGATCGACTCTGAGCCCATTCTTGTCTGCGATGGTGATGGACAAATTCACAAATTCAATGAGACAGGAGTCTTTATGGATTATAATGTTTGCAGATGACCTTGTGATCTGTAGTGACAATTGGGAGCAGGTTGAGTTGAATCTTGACAAGTGGTCTCGAGAGAGGGGGAATGAAACTTAGTCAGAGCAAGATGTGTGAATGCTAAGGAGAATTACAGAATGGTGAGTCGCATGGAGTAGATGTGGTGATACTTGAATTCACCTGTTAAGATTTTAAAGAAAACCTCAAGCAGTCAATAGCAAAGCTGGGTCTGGGTCATCACTTTGTCTTCCAACACAACAGTGACCCTAAACATACATTGCACCTGGTGAAGAACTGCCGCCAGAAGACCAAGGTGAATGTTGCGACCACTTCACACATAACATGAAGTTGGGTGAAAGAAGCAGAAACCGGCTGAAAAAGGGTGATAAAACCGAATTGGTGAACCAAGAAAAATTCCAGCCGCTGTTGGGAGGGACACACAGTTAGACAGGCGTGAATGATCCCGCAGTGACGGTTTTGTGCTCGCTTGTGTGCGTGTGTATGAACACAGTGCGAGGACTTGAGAGATGTGGCACCACATTGCACTCACACAGCAGCAGCAACAGTCACATGCTGGACATATGTGCATAAGTCACCAAAAATCTGTAAGCACAAAAGAATGAGAGAGCACAGAAAATTATGAGAACAAATGTAAGACAATCATGTTACTGGTAATGATTCTGTTCTCACTGTAAAAACAAAAAACACACACACACCAAAAAAAACAAATAATGTTTAATATTTAATTCCTGTTATAAAGAGTGGACAATACAAGAAATATCTTCCTGCTGTTACATTATGTACATGAACCATGGACATGGACGTAAACAAGGAAGTAATTTACTGACATGAATGAAGCCAAGTGCTCATATCATATCAGCTGCTCTGCGTGTCCAGCTGTCCAGTGTGCACTGAGTTTGCTGATGACAGTGTTGCAAAGGTGAGTTTTATTTATTACCATGTGAGGAAAGCCCACTGAAGCATGCGCATCGCGGTTGTGCGTTGTGAGGGGATGTCCTGCATGCCACGATATATGTTCACCAGCTGTGCATAGCGATGATCCAGCAATCAGGTGCAGCTTTGACTGCATGCCCATTGCCGTGCTTGCTGAGACGTGGTTGGGGCAATCCAGCTTGTTTTTATTTTCCCCATGTCATCATCGTTTGCAGACACAGGTGCAGCACCGTGCCTTGCACATGGGTGATTGGACAATATGTATTCCCCAGCTTTGCATTGCTCTTATGCTGCGGCTGCGATGCAGAGTGGCTCAAGCTGCAGGAATGCAGCACTGGCTGTGGGCGGTGGTCAGGTCCCTCTTGATTTCGAATGACATCCAACTCATGATGTGATTACGTGGCACCCATGGTCCCCTGACAAATGCATAACTGTAGTGGGTGTGTGCACGTGTGATCATGTCAATCAATATGGACATCACATCATCGACAAGCAACATGCCCACCTCTCCATTGCAGCAACGCGCTCACGACTCCAGGCTGTGGGGCAATTGAGTTGGCGACACTCATATTTCTGTGAGGCTGTCAGTCAGGCTGGCACATGACAGACAGACTGGCACATGACAGACAGACTGTGTGGACATTGCGATTGTGTGTCACGTGATGAACGGACCATATGGATGTCATGTGCATGCCCGGTCAGATGGCACGCTGGCGCTGTAACATGCAGCCAGGCTGGATTTTTATTCATATCTATGTTGTTGTGTCATGGACATGACAGCTGTGTCTGCTGCACTGACAGCAATCACACTGCACTTCACCCACCATGCGAGCCTTCGCAACCTCAGCTGCACCTCAATAGGCTCGTGGTGGGGACGGTGTGGACACACCGCACACTCGCATGCCATTTGTGTTGGGGGCTAACACCACACACTCGCATGCCATTTGTGTTGCTGGGGAGCAGCACACTCTTACACCATTTGTTTTGCTCGGAAACAGCACACACACAGCACACTTAGAAAATGTGGGGCCATTCATACAGCCAGCTCGAAAGTGGTCTGTCTGCTTTCTGCTTTTGTGCTGGCTGCTTGACTGGCCCTGCCTTTTCTACATGCCCCGCGAGTGATGTTGGATGTTCATGTGTGGCACCTGGACTCTGGCCGACAAGAGTGAGTTGAATGGCCACTCGTCCAACATTCGCTGTCATTCAGCCACTGCTGTGAAGGCTGCCTTGAAAAACTGTGTGTGCGTGTATGTAAGTTTGTACCATATCACTGCTTTAATCATGTGTTCTTATTTCTTTGTCACATCAGTCTGACTTCAAGCAAAGAAATGGAAACAACACCAAACACAAAGTTTTCATTCCCCATCTCTTTTTGCAGTGATGCCAGGGTATCTTATGCTTTTTGAAAAAAGAATGTCCACATGTGTGTTGTGGATCTGGAGAAGGCGTTCGACCGTGTCCCTCGGGGCACCCTGTGGGGAGTGCTCCGGGAGTACGGGGTCGGGGGTCCTTTGCTAAGGGCTATCCGGTCCCTGTACGACTGCAGCAGGAGCTTGGTTTGCATTGCCGGTAGTAAGTCAAACCTGTTTCCAGTGCACGTTGGCCTCCGCCAGGGCTGCCCTTTGTCACCGGTTCTGTTCATTATTTTTATGGACAGAATTTCTAGGCGCAGCCAGGGTGTAGAGGGGGTCTGGTTTGGGAACCACAGAATCTCGTCTCTGCTGTTTGCGGACGATGTGGTTCTGTTGGCTTTGTCAAATCAGGACCTTCAGCGTGCACTGGGGCGGTTTGCAGCCGAGTGTGAAGCATCTGGGATGAAAATCAGCACCTCCAAATCTGAGGCTATGGTTCTTGACCGGAAAAAGGTGCTTTGCCCTCTTCAGGTCGGTGGGGTGTCCTTGCCTCAAGTGGAGGAGTTTAAGTATCTCGGGGTCTTGTTCACGAGTGAGGGACGGATGGAGCGTGAGATCGATAGACGGATCGGTGCAGCATCTGCAGTGATGCGGTAGCTGTATCGGACCATCGTGGTGAAGAGAGAGCTGAGTAGGGGGGCAAAGCTCTCGATTTACCGATCGATCTACATTCCGATCCTCACCTATGGTCATGAGATTTGGCTCATGACCGAAAGAACGAGATCGCAAGTACAAGCGGCCGAGATGAGTTTCCTCCGCAGGGTGGCTGGGCGCTCCCTTAGAGATAGGGTGAGGAGCTCGGTCACTCGGGAGGAGCTCGGAGTAGAGCCGCTGCTCCTCCACGTCGAAAGGAGTCAGTTGAGCTGGCTCGGGCATCTTTTCCGGATGCCCCCTTGACGCCTCGCTGGAGAGGTGTTCCGGGCACGTCCAATTGGGAGGAGGCCCCGGGGAAGACCCAGGACATGCTGGAGGGACTGTATCTCTCGGCTGGCTTGGGAACGCCTTGGGGTTCCCCCGGAGGAGCTGGGGGAGGTGTGTGTGGATCGGGAGGTCTGGGCGGCTTTGCTTGAGCTGCTGCCCCCGCGACCCGACTCCGGATAAAGCAGAAGAAAATGGATGGATGGATGGATGAATTCTATAACATGTGAAATATGTTACCCCGTAACGTGATAACTAAGCATGATACATGGTGCAAACTATTCCTTTTTGAAACCCCATTAACTCAACCACTAATTTGCATCACCTTTGAACAAAATAGGAGCAACTCTAACTTTTGACCCCTGTACAAACTGAAATGGAACTTTGTCACCATTCTTGTTGTTTTTAACCCATAACTCCAGAGAATTCAGTCATAGATTGTCCAAACTATACCTTTTTGGAATCTTTACAATCATGCAAATAATGTGGTATAATTTTCAATATGACTGGAGCATTTTTATATTTTGACCCCTATGTAATTCTTCAATTGACCCCTACGTGGCTGCCTATTGAAAATTCAAGTCGCTTGTCGGTTTTTTCAAAAGAGTAATATCTAAGGTGTACTTTTGCCAAATTTGGTGCTTGTGTCACCATTTGAAGGATTCCTCTGTAAATTTTCTGTAATCTGCTGCACTATAGTTCAAGATACGCTGGGCTTCATCAGCTTAATTAAAAAGTAATGATCCAGTGTTACCAATCAAGTCCCTTCTGTGGCTCATTTTAATTTCATGCCTAAAACATAATTCAGTAATTTTCTGTCTTATTTGGGGGGATTAAAAAGAATATGAGAAAACTAAGACCAAGACTGTAAGTGGGGAAAATGACATCAACCCATTGCATGTACAGGAACCCTTACTCCTCTGAGGCCACGTAATACTTCTTCCCAGGGAATAGCTTCAGTCACTGATTCATTAATTCATTAATACATCCTGTACTTGTGCCTTTTGCATATCTTGTATTTGTCCCTAGCTGCACAGGGTTTAGACACAGTGTGTCCTGAGAGAGCAGCAGTGAAGCTATGAAGATTAGTAGAATGAAATGGGGTTTTTTTTGTCTCCCAACACTGCTGATATCAGACAAGCAGAGAAACCCTTCTCACCCAAGCATGGGCTTTGCAGGAAATCTAAGAGAGCCGATTCTTGTTCTCAAAGTGCTGCTTCTGTTCCTGTGTGTGTTTGTTAGGGGGGTTCTTCTTTTCATGTCAAACTTGAAACGGGAGATGAGGCTTATTTGGGATATCCCTGGCTTGCCTCAGAATTGAGGATGTCACTGGAGAAGCAGTGTTGTATAGTAACGAAGTAAAAATACTTCACTACTGTACTTAAGTACCTTTTGGGAGACTTTGTACTTTACTTGAGTTTTTTAAATTCAGCTTACTTTCACTTTTACTTCACTACATTTCCGACCAGAGCCGGCCCAAGGCATACTCCAACTACGCGGTCGCTTAGGGCCTCCACGCCACCAGGGGGCCCAGAGAGCACCGAGACGTTGTGATAAAAAAGTAAATATATACATGAAATTAAAATAATATTGAATAATTTAAACGAAATTGTATTACACCCGAAAAAAATAAATTCATTTTGACAGAATACCAATACTAGGTTAATTGATGCCTCCTGTTGGCTGCTGCCACCGTTGGGCAAATTTAGATGCACCGCTTGGGTCAGGTGGTCGATGACTAATCGTGAGGAATGAAGTGAGTGCAAGTCATGTCTCAGAAAAGAAATTGTAGAAATTGGAAGACGAGAAAAAACAACAAGACAAAGGTAGGTTTGCATGTCCAATATTACAATTTTTGTTGTCATTATTTGCGAAATGCTCCGTTCGTTTAGTGTAAAGTGCTTTAGGTGTCTTAAAGTCAGAGGCGATTGCTCTAAGACTGCAAGGGAAGCTCAGTTTCCCCTAAAATGTCAAAAAATAAGTGATCAAATATATACTGTTGTGTGTACATGTCATTGACTAAATATGCGCTACAATGCGCTCAACTTTTGTTCAGAATCAGCTTCTTATCACTGGTAATGACGCGGCTTTTCTCTCACTCAAACCCGCAGCTTCACAGCGCTTTAAACAGTGTGGACGCTGAGCGTCCACAGACTTCAATAGCGACACAAAGCATGCAGCGAAACGAGACGGGTCATTGGATAAATGCTGGGCTTTGTCCCGCCCATCGGACGCTCAGCGTCTCTGGGGATCTATGGGGCAGTGGGCTGGCCTCGGCCGACGCTCAGCTTCTGCATGATGATTGGATGATCTGTCTAAGGCTGAATCCCTTTTTGATTGACAGCGAAATGAGCGAATCAGCGATCTTTTGGTGTAAACATCCGTGGGAGCATTTTCAGTCTGTTCTGAGTTGAACCGGAGACTTTCCTAATCCTCTTAGCGGCATTTTCTTTGTTAAAAACGACTAGAGACAAATTGAGCTTCTATTTCTGGTGTTTTTTTGTTTTGTTTTTTTGTAGCTGCTTGTGTTTGGAGACTGACTTCTATCATTCTTTCTGACTTCTATCGCAGTTTCTGTCCCTACCAAGCAGCGGGTGCTGCTGAGCTCCTCCACCGTCACAAAGCACTCACAGGCGGACAAACTTCACACTAGCCTTGCGCCAGTCCCAGCTAGCGAGCTAGCTAGGTAGCAAGCTGCACATAATGGCAGACAATTTGAATGTTGTGGACCGGATTTTGGCGAAGCCATTTGATAGTCTTCCTTACAAAGAAAAACTTAGAGTTAAACAGCAGGGCAGATCAACTCCTCAGATTAACTTGGTGCAAAAGGTGGGGAAAAGTAGCTCAGCTCTCAATGGTTTGCAGGCCAAAGTTAAAGCAATAGCCCCCAGTGCAATGTTTGTGCATTGTTATGCACAAACATTGCTGTTATGTTGTCGATTTCTATGTTCATTTTGGAGATTATTTAGGTATTGTATTTATTATTTAAGTATTTAATTTTGATTACAACTTTATTTTTCTGTAAGATCATGTGAATGTCATTTGATTCTATTTTGTGTTTGGATATTGAACATTTTGCACACCATTGCACATCTGAAAGAAATTAAACTATTTAACGTGTTTACTATAAATGCAGTCTTCTGCCTGCAGATGTTACTTTCAAATAGCTAAATTAATGAGCCATACTTATACATCATTCTGTATGTAGAAGTTAATTAAAACATATTTATGAGTTTGCTACCCCTTTAAGGTTAAAAACAAGAATGACACCTGTATGATGTAAGATAATTACAAATAATGCTAATGATTGTGGGTCCGTTACACACATAACAGTGTAGCCTATGGAATAATGAGGCATCTGGTGCTGAGGTGATGGTAGGGGGGCCCCCAAATGAAATTCTGCTTAAGGCCCCATAAAGGCTTGGGCTGGCCCTGTTTCCGACCTTAATTGCATACATTTACTCCGATACATTTTCTATGCGCCATGCCATTACTCGTTACAAAAAAAAACACACGAAAAAAGTTGTGTTTTCACCCACAGACATCACTGATTACTACTGCAATGAACTCAGGCCGATTTGTCATGAGGCATGTCCGATAGGCTTGTTTGCAGTTGTGCACTTGTTTATCAGGAAAATGAACATTTCTCTACATTGATTACAGACCTGCAGCGGGTGTGTAATCAACTTTTCTGCCGCGCAGCTTTGCTTTGAACCTTGAACCAATCGAAGCAGTGATTCGCAGGTCGAAGCAGTGCTTCGATTTATAATTCGTGGATTGATTGCTATATTTCACTTTATCCTAATTTTTCCCAGCTAAAACCCCAAATAGCATATGTCTGTGAGTAATATTTAATATTTTTTTATGTTAAACCGACCTGTTATGGTCTTCTGAAACAGTTGATAGATGTATTTTATAACTTAAAAACGGGACCGATGCTAATGCATTAGCATGTCTATGGCATTTTCAATGTTAAGTTAGCATTAAGCTGTTCGCATCAGCATGTTTGTGTTGATTTGTTTTCTGTATAATTAATGGCTCAGCGTTCGTTGTCGTAAAAGAGTCAAATTGTATTTATTTATTTTTATTCATATATTATAGCAACAATAATAACAGTCTACATAATAGACAATCCATGAAGTAGTTTTGACATAATCAAGATCATATCAAGATGGCGCCTGTGTTTTTCGCCGTCGCTGCTGTCCGCATACCTGTTGTGTGTGTGTTGTTGATTGTCATCCTGCTGGTCTACAATGGTCTTGCTGCTCGTTGTGTGTATGACCGTCAGGCTTTGCTCAATATCCGAGCTTCTATGGAGAACTATGGGGCTTCATTCTCGTCTTCTTTTGGTGATGAGCTCTTTCGGTGGCCTCCGTTTGTGCCGTTAGCTGGCGATGCTAGCGCCAATCAGCGCTACAGGAGCTCCCACGGACGCAGACGAAGGCGGGGGAGAAGAGCCAAGTGTGCAGGTGAGGCTGAGGCAGTTCTGGAAACGAAAAAGACTTTCATTTTGAATGATTATATTCGCTCCAAGGACCTGGAATTTTTGTTTCTAACTGAAACCTGGCAGAGGGAAATGGAACAGGCCCCCCTCATTGAACTCTGTCCCAAAAATTTCTGATTCTTCAGCTCGCCGCGTTTGTGTGGACGTGGTGGAGGACTTGCTGCAGTCTGTAGGAGCAGCTTTGTGTGTCGACGTGCGAGTTCAGAATCGTTTCCATCTTTTGAATCACTGATTTTAAAAGTTGGGAGAACTAATCCTTTTTATTGTGTTTTAATATATCGTCCACCTGGTCAATGCACTTCCTTCCTCAAGGAGTTTAGTGACTTTTTATCTACAACTCTCAAGCTGTCCAGACTTTTAATTGTTGGTGATTTTAATTTCCATGTTGATGATGCTTCTGATAAATCTGCTGCTAAATTCATCAGTCTGATGGAATCTTTCAACTTGATCCAACACGTGTCTGGCCCCACACACAGCAAAGGTCATGTTTTAGATCTTGTTTTTACTCTGGGTCTTAATATTGAGTCTATTTATTCTGAGGATATTTTTATTTCTGATCATGTTTGTATTCTTTTTAATTTGTTTCTTAATCTGGATTGTCCGTCTGCTCCTCCTGTGATCTGCTCTCGCATTTTTAATCATTTTACTGCAGATGTATTTTCTGCTGCTTTTAACCTTGATGAGTTGTTTAGTTCAGATGATGTTGATATTTTAGTTAATTCTTTTAATCATCATTGTCTCTCAATTTTGGACCGAGTGGCTCCTTTTAAAACCAGACACGCCCCTCTGAATAACTCCTCCCCCTGAATGAATGACAGTATTCGTAGTGTTAAGAGATCATGTCAGAAAGTGAAGCGGTTGTGGAAATCTACAAAGCTCCAGGTCCACCTCCTTCATTTAAAGGAGCTTTTAATCTCTTTTAATAATATGGTGAAAGATGCGAGGGCTGCTTATTTTTCCACTTTAATTTCTAACAGCCGGTTTAACAGTTTGACACAATCAGAGACATTGTTACACCTGCATCTCCTGCTGCTATCATTCAGTCAAATGAAGACTGTGACAATTTTTTGTCCTTTTTTATCAGCAAAATTCGTGATATCAGGGCAAATATTAATCCCTCTCTTTCTTCTTCTGTTCCCTATCTTACCCGGCCATCAGTTCTGGATAGTTTTAAACCTATATCACTGAAAGAGCTCACTGGTCTGGTGGACAGATTGAAACCTTCCTCCTGCCCACTTGATATCGTTCCTACCTCCTTTTTTAAAAAGGTCTTCCATTCTATTGGCCCAGTTGTCTTATTGATAATAAACAGATCACTGCTTTCCGGCTATGTCCCTCAGTATTTTAAACAGGCAATTATTCACCCTCTTTTAAAAAAGCCTAATGCTGATCCTTCACTCCTTCAAAATTTTAGACCTTTTAGAAATAAAAGGCAACTTTGAATTGCCTTTTATTTCTAAAGTCTTAGAGAAAGTGGTGGCCAAACAGGTGGTGGTGGCACCTAAAATGTGGAATGCATTGCCTTTGGAACTACGCTCCGTGGACTCTGTTGAAACATTTAAAGTGAAGCTAAAGACCCTTTTGTATAGGCTGTCTTTTATCTAGTTTTTATGGTTTTATGTTTCTGCTGTTTTTAATTTCTCTGTTCTTAGAAATCACAAAGTGCTTCACATATCTTGAAAGGTGCTATATAAATAAGCCTTACTTACTTACAATAATAGTCAATAATAATAGACTAATAATGTTACAATACAATTTTAGAGAAAGAGACAAAAAACCTAATGAAACAAAACACAACAGAAAGGATAAAACCATGTAACCTTATAAATAAACCTTACTTACTTTGAATAATAGTCAATAATAATAGACTAATAATGTTACAATACAATTTTAGAGAAAGAGACAAAAAACCTAATGAAACAAAACACAACAGAAAGGATAAAACCATGTAACCTTATAAATAAACCTTACTTACTTACAATAATAGTCAATAATAATAGACTAATAATGTTACAATACAATTTTAGAGAAAGAGACAAAAAACCTAATGAAACAAAACACAACAGAAAAGATAAAACCATGTAACAATCAAAATAAATAAATACATATAGAAATAAATAACTGTTTCATGTGAACACCTAGTAAGTAGCCTACTCTCGTTTAGGTTTTGAAACCTTGTTTCTGAAGTGTTTTTGTGTGATGTGCACAATTTTCAGTATTTTGACTAATACTGCCAGTCATTTACAAGCCTAGATAAACTTTTATTTTAAAAAAATCTGTCCGTTTTTGATTATTAACATTTACTTGTACTTTTACTTTCAAAACTTGAGTACATTTAGTTGTACATTACTTGTCATACTTAAGTACAATACATACTAGATACTTTAAGACTTTTACTTGAGTAGCATTTCAATCAGTGACTTGAACTTCTACCAAAGTCATTTTTTAATGGGTATCTGTACTTTTACTTAAGTGTGATTTTCCGGTACTTTATACAACACTGTGGAGAAGAAAGGTTTTCCTGGTGAGCCATAAACTGGACCATGAACTATAGAAAATAGATGAGTTTTAAGATTTCCTTTAAAAGTTGCAACTGAAGGGGACTTTGTAATGTCAACAGGCAGCACAGTAGGCAAAAACTGTAAAGACTAAAGGCTACATTCACACATGCATTCTGCAGTGTTGTGTGGATGTATGGCCATATTATTTTATATTTACAATATATCCACTGTGCAGCAATAAGAAAATAACAGCTTGCTTCTCTGATGTAGCCTCATGGTGGAAATTTTCTGTCTCACTAACAACCACACCTGCTTCTAATTAATCATCAGTCCAGCATCCTCTAACTCAGAGGTCTGAAACTCAGTTAATTGGTGAAATCGCCTGGTGGAGTGGGCCGTTGCAAAGAAAACCTGCACCTCTAGCGCTGCAGCTATCGATTATTTTAGTAATCGAGTCTTATATCAATTATTCTGGTGATTAATCGAGTAATCGGATAAAAAGTACTTTTGCGTTTTAAAACATTAACAGTCCAGGGCTCTCCCTAAGTAATGGCAACAATGTCACTGCGTCATCACGGAGATTGTCAAATTTAGTGTATCCCTTTCTGTTTTCCTGGGTAATTATTTATTTTTTCACATCTTTACAAGTTTTGGATCTTTCCTGGTGTCAGGAGCTCAGCCAAAGTCTTGTCATTTTGCTGAAATGGCGATGGGTTGTGGCTTTCTGTTTTTTGTTTTCCCCAACTTGTAAAATTTAACCATTTTTATTTAGTTATTTATTAAGGTGGTGGACTGGGTCCCTGCATTAATTTCTTTTTAAAACTCTCTCTGCGATTCAGTCAATGCATTTCATTTTCAGCTGGAGGTTGAACATGCAAGCCTCACAGTCACTGTTTTTTATTATTATTATTTTATTTGAGTTACTGTGTTTGTGAAGCGTTGTGTGTTGCCCAAAAAAGCAAAAATTAAAAAGCGAAACACTCATTGCAAGTCTAAGCAAAACACAGAAGAAAGAGTGGACTTCTTCCAGAGACTGTCTGTGGTCGGGACGGAGCTGTGTGAAGCAGTGCTGAGCCGCTCACACCAGGCAGAGAGAGGCAGCAGCTGGCCGTCACGCATAGAGCGGCCAGCGGACGAAACTGTGTTTTTAAAAAAAGAAAACAAACACACTGCTTTGCTTTCAGTGCACAGTAAGCTATTTCAGATGATCAGCGTGGACCGTCTTTTTCCTAAAAGGCTTTATTTCACTCTGTTTGTTGCGTTGGAAAACTGTAGCTTTTGTGCTAATTTGATTAGTGCATGCTGTAGTATTCTTCTGTTTGTTTTTCTGGGGACATTACAGCACCACACACAGGCCTGGCATATGTACTACAACGTTAAACGAAGCTTCGAGGCACAGAATTTGCCTTGAACATTTTTTGTAATTGAATTAAACAAATTACTCGACTAATTGTTTCAGCCCTACCTGCACCCTCTTGGCCCTTTCCGGAATCGGACCTCTGCTCTAACTATTCAGCAGGTGACAGACATGTCTGTGGGATATTGGATAAACAAAACCAAAATTGCTTTTTGAATTGACCTGGTGCATCAAAGTTCACTGGATTTCAAAGACTTTGTCATCATTATTTGCCCTTTGGTGAGTTACTGTATAAGATGATAATGTTCATTCTTTTTGATTATTATGTTAACAAATTGAATGACGTGGATCTTTATTACTCACTGCATTTCATTGTTATTGAGTGGTGTTATGATAAGTGTACTTGTAGAGTTCAACAGTGACTGCCCACTTTTTTAAGGGCTCTGGTTCTAGAAGAAAAAAATCCCATCCCATGGGGGAGGTGATGGTCTAGTGTGCTTCAGACCAGAGAATCCTCGGTTCGAAACCCAGGCAGACCGGAAAATCACTAAGGGCCCTTGGGCAAGGTCCTGTTGTGGATTTTCTTGCTTGTGGATCCTTTTCCAGTAGTTTAATGTGGTGAGCAAACTCAAAAGACTCAAAGACTGACAGGAAACGGACTTCAAGTTCAGATGTCGTCTTAAAAAGATGCCTTTCCTGAACAGAGAGTTGCTATGACAGCACTGGACATCCTGCAGCAACCTTCCCCATGGAGTTGCATGCAGGACGTCCTGACACAGTGTCCCACCTATGTTTTTAAGCCTGTTCTCGGCCCTCACCCAGATGGGTGGGCCTTGCCCTGTGTGTGGTTCAGTAGAGCTATGTGATTGGTTGGAAAGTGTTGCATTTGGGTGTGTGGGTGTGTGTGTGTATGTATGTGTATATATATATATATATATATATATATATATATATATATATATATATATATATATATATATATATATATATATATATAAAATGTGTGTGTGTGTGTGTGTATACAGTAGTGTTCAGAATAATCAATCAATCAATCAATCAATCAACTTTTTTCTTGTATAGCGCCAAATCACAACAAACAGTTGCCCCAAGGCACATAGCACTACAATAATAGTAGTGCTATGTGACTAAAAAGATGAATCCAGGTTTTGAGTATATTTCTTATTGTTACATGGGAAACAAGGTACCAGTAGATTCAGTAGATTCTCACAAATCCAACAAGACCAAGCATTCATGATATGCACACTCTTAAGGCTATGAAATTGGGCTGTTAGTAAAAAAAAAGTAGAAAAGGGGGTGTTCACAATAATGGTAGCATCTGCTGTTGATGCTACAAACTCAAAACTGTTATGTTCAAACTGCTTTTTTAGCAATTCTGTGAATCACTAAAGTAGTATTTAGTTGTATAACCACAGTTTTTCATGATTTCTTCACATCTGTGAAGCATTAATTTTGTTGGTTTGGAACCAAGATTTTGCTCGTTTACTAGTATGCTTGGGGTCATTGTCTTGTTGAAACACCCATTTCATGGGCATGTCCTCTTCAGCATAAGGCAACATGCCCTCTTCAAGTATTTTGACATATCCAAACTGATCCATGATACCTGGTATGCGATATATAGGCCCAACACCATAGTAGGAGAAACATGCCCATATCATGATGCATGCACCACAAATTCAAATTCAAATTTATTAATTTATATAGCGCCAATTCACAACGAACTCGTCTCAAGGCACTTCACACAACATAAAACAACAACAAAAAAAAACTGAATTAAAAATTTAAAACACAATAAAAAGATGACCATAAAAGAATACAAGAATAAAAACACATCATAACACTAATGATAAAACAGGGAAAACAAATGAGTCTTTAAACGTGACTTAAAAGTCTCCACAGTATCAGACTGCCGAATGTGTGCCGGGAGATCGTTCCACAGGGCTGGAGCATGGTAGGAGAAAGCTGTGTGACTGGCAGACTTTTTATTCACCCTGGGAACACACAGAAGTCCTGCACCCTGAGAACGCAGGGCCCGAGCCGGTACATAGGGGCTTACCAGGTCAGCCAGATAGGGAGGTGCAAGTCCATGAACAATTTTATAAACTAATAACAGTACTTTAAAATCCGATCTTGCAGCAACTGGAAGCCAGTGCAGGGACGCCAAAACGGGCGTAATGTGGTCAAACTTTCTGCTTTGTGTCAAAAGTCTGGCAGCAGCATTTTGAACCAGTTGAAGACCCCTAATCCTGGACTGCGGTAAGCCAGAAAATAGAGCATTACAGTAGTCCAATCTAGAAGAGACAAATGCATGAATCAAAGTCTCAGCATCAGCCATAGACAGGATGGGACGAAGCTTCGCTATATTTCGCAAATAGAAGAAAGCAGTCCTCATAATGTCTCTAATGTGGAGATCAAAGGACAACGTAGGATCAAAAATTACTCCAAGGTTCCTCACTTTATCCGTATGATGTATAACACACGAACCTAAGCTAAGTGCTAGCTGATCAAATTGATGCCGATACCTCTCTGGACCAAGAACCATAACTTCAGTCTTATCAGAATTTAAAAGTAGGAAGTTACTAGACATCCAACTTCTTACTGATACAAGGCAATCTTCCAAAGATTTTATGTGAATGAGATTACCAGCAGTTATTGGCATGTACAATTGAGTGTCATCAGCATAGCAATGAAAGGGAATCCCAAAGCGCCGCAATATCTTCCCAAGGGGTGCTACATAAAGGGAAAAAAGCAGGGGGCCTAAAACGGATCCCTGCGGAACCCCAAACTTCATGTCCCTACGATCGGAGGAGGTGCCGTTACACAATACACAGTAAGAACAACTGGACAGGTATGATGTCAACCATGCAAGAGCAGTTCCAGCAATCCCAAAGTGATTCTCCAGCCTATTGAGTAAAATATGATGATCCACAGTATCAAACGCAGCACTAAGATACAACAGCACCAACACTGTAGCAGTATCTGAGTCCATTGCTCGCAAAAGGTCATTCACTACTTTAGTAAGTGCTGTCTCTGTGGAGTGATATTTTCTAAAAGCAGACTGCAGTGGCTCAAAAAGATTATTCTCAGTGAGGTAGTCCACGAGCTGTCACAAAACCACTTTTTCCAGGATTTTAGAACAGAATGATAGATTTGATATCGGCCTATAATTTTTCAATACACTAGGGTCGAGATTGGATTTCTTAAGTAATGGTTTAATCACTGCAGACTTGAAACATTTAGGAACAGATCCAGAAGTTAATGAGAGATTTATAATTTTCAGCACAGTCGGTCCAAGAGTGGGCCACAGGTCCTTAAACAGTTTTTTTGGTATAGGATCAAATAAACAGGCTGTGCTTTTAGTAGACATCATGAGCTTCATCAGTGCGCCTATTGAGATACCATCAAAATCTGTAAATCTGGGTAACACCTCAGTGGGCGCATCCACCTCCATAGCAGTATGCGGTGGCTGGACCAAAGCCTGCTGAGATATGCTCAACCTAATATCCTCAATTTTCTTCTCGAAATAGTCCAAGAAGTCCTGTGCTGAAAAGGGAGAATGAATAACAGGTGGCTCTCCATGAATGAGAAATGCTACAGTTTCAAACAAAAACTTTGAATTATGCTTGTTTTTATTGATCAAATCAAATCAATTTTATTTATATAGCGCCAAATCACAACAAACAGTTGCCCCAAGGCGCTTTATATTGCAAGGCAAAGCCATACAATAATTACGGAAAAACCCCAACGGTCAAAACAACCCCCTGTGAGCAAGCACAGTGGGAAGGAAAAACTCCCTTTTAACAGGAAGAAACCTCCAGCAGAACCAGGCTCAGGGAGGGGCAGTCTTCTGCTGGGACTGGTTGGGGCTGAGGGAGAGAATCAGGAAAAAGACATGCTGTGGAGGGGAGCAGAGATCAATCACTAATGATTAAATGCAGAGTGGTGCATACAGAGCAAAAAGAGAAAGAAACACACAGTGCATCATGGGAACCCCCTGGCAGTCTAAGTCTATAGCAGCATAAATAAGGGATGGTTCAGGGTCACCTGATCCAGCCCTAACTATAAGCTTTAGCAAAAAGGAAAGTTTTAAGCCTAATCTTAAAAGTAGAGAGGGTGTCTGTCTCCCTGATCCGAATTGGGAGCTGGTTCCACAGGAGAGGAGCTTGAAAGCTGAAGGCTCTGCCTCCCATTCTACTCTTAAAAAAAAAAAAAAATTCAAATCAGAATAATAGGCACGCTTTGTAGCCAGTAGTGCATGCTTATAATCTAAGACAGCATCACACCATGCAAGGTGGAACACCTCTAATTTAGAACTATGCCATTTCCGTTCCAAACCTCGAGCCTTCTGCCTAAGGTCAAGCAAGTAACCATTGAACCAAGGCGACTGCGCCCTGGGAAGGTGTGGCCTTAAAAGAGGAGGCGCAACCTTATCCAGTGTAGCCTTGAGCGCTGAATTCAAGCCATCCGCAAGACTAT
This sequence comes from Thalassophryne amazonica, assembly GCF_902500255.1. NCBI lineage: Eukaryota > Metazoa > Chordata > Actinopteri > Batrachoidiformes > Batrachoididae > Thalassophryne > Thalassophryne amazonica. Next base: position 66,777,116 of record NC_047104.1, on the reverse strand, counting down.
CCACTGATTGAACATTCTCCAAACCTGAAGCCAAGATTTCAGGCATTCTGGCTTCGAGTTCAGTCATAGTTGAGGGATTAATGCATCGCCGCAGAGACAGACAAGGCTTTCGGTCCACTAAACGCGGCAACATAAATGCACACCTAATAAATGAGTGGTCAGAGACCACCGAGGCAAAATGTCAATGTTCGTGATAGCAAGGCCACGTGTGAGAACCAAATCAAGGGTATTTCCACTAATGTGCGTTGAATCCTGAATGCATTGCTGGAATCCCAACGCATCCACAAGTTCCATAAATAACTTGCAAAGGGGATCAGAGGGCTTATTTATATGAATGTTAAAGTCACCAATAATCAAAATGTTGTTCGCACTAGCTGACACCACCATGCTTCACTGTCTTCACTGTGAACTGTGGCTTGAATTCAGAGTTTGGGGGTCGTCTCACAAACTGTCTGTGGCCCTTGGACCCAAAAAGAACAATTTTACTCTCATCAGTCCACAAAGGGACTTTGTGGGGGATTCTTGCAAATAAATTAGCTTCACACAGGTGTCTTCTAACTGTCACAGCACTTACAGGTAACTCCAGACTGTCTTTGATCATCCTGGAGCTGATCAATGGGTGAGCCTTTGCCATTCTGGTTATTCTTCTATCCAGTTTGATGGTTGTTTTCCGTTTTCTTCCACGCTTCTCTGTTTTTTTTTTTTGTCCATTTTAAAGCATTGGAGATCATTGTAGATGAACAGCCTATAAGTTTTTGCACCTGCGTATAAGTTTTCCCCTCTCCAATCAACTTTTTATTCAAACTACGCTGTTCTTCTGAACAATGTCTTGAACGTCCCATTTTCCTCAGGCTTTCAAAGAGAAAAGCATGTTCAACAGGTGCTGGCTTCATCCTTAAATAGGGGACACCTGATTCCCACCTGTTTGTTCCACAAAATTGACGAACTCACTGACTGAATGCCACACTACTATTATTGTGAACACCCCCTTTTCTACTTTTTTTTTTTTACTAATAGCCCAATTTCATAGCCTTAAGAGTGTGCATATCATGAATGCTTGGTCTTGTTGGATTTGTGAGAATCTACTGAATCTACTGGTACCTTGTTTCCCATGTAACTATACTCAAAACCTGGATTAATCTTTTTAGTCACATTGCACTACTATTATTATGAACACTACTGTGTATATATATATATATATATATATATATAGATATATATAGATATATATCTATATATATATCCGAGGTCTATTAGATAATAAACCGACCCTTTTTTTTTTAACTATATGGATTTGAATGACGTGCGATTACACCAATCATGCTTGAAACCTCGTGCGCATGCGTGAGTTTTTTCACGCGTGTCGGTGACGTCATTTCCCTGTGGGCAGTCCTTGAGTGACATGTGGTCCCACCCTCTCGGCTGAATTCCTTTGTTTCACACGCTGCTCGAGACGGCGCGCGTTGCTTTATCAACATTTTTTCTGGACCTGTGAGGAATATCTGAGTGGACACTATTCGAGAAATTAAGCTGGTTTTCGGTGAAAAGTTTAACGGCTGATGAGAGATTATGGGGTGTTTCTGTCGCTGTAAGGACTTCCCACAGAGCAGGACGTCGTGCAGCGCTTCCAGGCGCCGTCGTCGGCCTGTTTCGACCTGAAAACATCCTAATTTAAGGCTTAATTCACCCAGGACGTCGTGAGAGAACAGAGAAGATTCAGAAGAGGCCGGCATGAGGACTTTATGCGGACAGTCCACTGTTTAAGGACATTTTTTAATGAAAGACGTGCGCGCAAATTCGCCGGGTCGTTTCCGTGACGTCTTGGCAAATCTGTGTGCGCCGCGACAGGAAAAACACCTCCGTGTTGAAAACAATTTGTAAAATTCAGGCGGCTTTTGATGGCTGTCAACAAGTGAGTAACTGAGAAATTGTTTAACAGCTTGGGCATGTTCCAACTTGCCCGTTAAGGTTTCCAACGGAGGTGTTTTTCCTGTCGTGACCCCCCACAGTCGGGTCCGGCCCGACATGCGACTCTGCCCGCACGTTCTTTCAATAACAAAATGTCCGTTTACAATAGAATGTCCGAATAAACTCCTCATGCCGACTTCTTCTGAAAGTTCTCTGTTCTCTGACGACTTCCTGGATCAACAGAGCCTGAAATGTGGAAGTTTTCAACTTGAAACGGCGAGACGCTGCCGCCTAGAAGCGCAGATTGCCGTCAGGCGCCGTGGGCCGTCCTTACGGCGACACTACCAGACCAAAATCTCTCATCAGCCGTTAAAATTTTTACCGAAAACCAGCTGAATTTATCGAATGGTGTCCACTCAGTTGTGCCTTAGTTTTGAAAAAATTTTGATCAAACAAAGCAGCAGTCTCTGAGCCATTCCTAAACAATGAAAAAATCGATGAGAGGGTGGGTGACTCCTCACTCAAAGACTGCCCACAGGCGAATGACGTAACCGACAGGCGTGAAAAAACTCTTGCATGCCCACGAGGGTTCAAGCATGTCTGATGTAATCACACATGATTCAAATCCATATGGTTTTTGAAAAAAATAATAAGGTCGGATACTTTTCTAATAGACCTCGTATATATATATACATATTCTATTTCTACCTCATTTCTTATGTCTCGTACTGTTACAAGTATTATTATTATTGCTTATCCTTGCACACGCTGTTTGATGAATATTTTCCTCTACTTGCACCCATCTTGTGTGTTTTTAAGAGCTGACGTAACATGTGAATTTCTCCTCTGTGAGATCAATAAAGTTTATCTTTATTTGACATTTATATGTCAGTGATCTGCTCGCATTATTTATCTGAATGGTATGTGTCATATCAAAACTGTGTTCTGTCTGTAAGGCGTGATAAGAACAGTATGCATCATGACGCCTGTCGCCCCAGAGGACACATGAAGTTATCAAATGGTCCGAGGACAAGATCATGGGACATACTGTCCAACAGTCCTTAATCCCCTAGTTGGTCCTGGTGTGTAGTGAGCGCCTTGCATGGCAGCACCCTGACATCGGTGTGTATGAGTATGATTGGGTGAATATGAGGCATAATTGTAACATGCTTTGAGCTTCTGGTGCAGATGGAAACGCACTGTATAAATGCAGTCCATTTACCATTCATTTTATCATTGGCATTTCAGAAAGTCCTTATTCAAACCTTTTTAAGCCTTGAACCAAGCCAATTAGCTGCGAAATGAATCATGATCATAAAAAGATTTGTGATTCAAGAAAATAAAGGAAAAAAGGGGTAAAGGCACAGGTGTGTGTGTGTGTGTGTGTGTGTGTGTGTGTGTGTGTGTGTGTGTGTGTGTGTGTGTGTGTGTGTGTGTGTGTGTATAATTACATTTAAGCAGGAAGTACATTCTTATCCCATAACACATTGCAACTCCAACTTTCCCAGTCTTCTTCTCAACCTTCTTCGAATGCTTGATACTAAACCTCGCCATCATAATGCCCATGGGCACCAGGTAGCCGGGAACTTGCAAGGCGCCCGCAATAGGTGTCTGTTTTGTTTGTTTCTCCTCGTTTCACTCCTCACTTTCTCTTTGCTTCTGTCTGGATAATATGGCAGCTGTGAGTAAAAAGTCCTCCCGTGTATTGCTTTCACCTGTGCATCAAAAACAGGTGATTTCACTGATTAGCTCATCAACCTGCCCGGAGAGTCAAACTAATTACAATCAGCTCATTTAGTGGGTGGAGGGAACAAATATGTGGCAGGACTTTTACTCACAGAAGCTGGGATTATCCACCTCTCCTTCTGTCCCTCTGCCTCCTGCTTTCTGCAGAAAGAGGTGGGTCAGCCTGCTCTGTGGGTGAGCATAGATGTGTAAGGGGTGCTAGGGTGGGCGGCATACAACAGTGAACCAGCCTGCGTCACTCCATCCAGAAAGTTTGGAAGAATAAATGAAATAGGTTAACTTACGTTTTTCTTCCATTCTAGGCAACTAAAAGCAAAAGTGTACTGATCCATATTTGTGCTGAATCACTGTCCCCATATGCGATCAGACTGCGCTGCATGCACATTTACATTACTGATTATTAATTTCGCATTTTATCTATCAATCAATCAAATAATCAACATTTATTTATAAAGCCCTTTACAGCAGCCAGACGATGTCCAAATGCTTTACAGTAAAATCAAGGAATAAAACTAAATAAAGAATAAGTCTTGAGCTTTGATTTTAAAAAGTGCTAGGTCAGTGCGTTACCAGTTACCGTAAAACTACAATCAACCCAGAGATTATATTTTGACCTCGGAAAATCTAAATATATGAATTGGTGTAAGATTTCACAGATGGGATGTTCGTCACATAGCGATGCTGCCTACAATGATATTTAATCTTTACAGAATTGACATGCTGTAATTTGTGCAAATATCAAACTTAAAATTGACTAAATATTTAAGGTGGCTTGGAGCAACACGTCATGCAACTAGTCAAAAAAAAAAACTGCTGCAGAGTGGATTCATCCAACATGAATGACGAGGTGAAATTGAATTCAAAAACATTTAATAAAAAAAAAAGTTAACATTTACACGGTGTCAGTGTCAGGGTTGCCAACTCTCACGCATCTGGCGTGAGACGCACACTTTCAGCATCAATCTCACGCTCTCACGCACAAACAAGAAATGTCACACCAAAGTAAAAATTTATCCCGTTAATTTTCTGTTGATGACTAGATTAGACCAGTGTCTAGTTTCATTCCTACCTTTGTATATTCATTAGTTTTATTTCCTGTTTGCTTTTCTTTTGTCTTATGTTGAATTATCTGTTTATTGTTACACATACTGGTTTGGACTTAGTCTATCTTTTTGTTTAGCTCTTTTCAGTTGTTACATTTGTTTCTTGGTTTAATTCTTGTTCCTTCATGTCAGGTTTTCTTTATTTTATTTCTTGTTTATTGGGACTTGGGTTTTGTTCATCTTTTGTGTTGGTGTTTTATTTTGATCACTGTGGTTAGATTCACCATCTTGTCAGTTTCTGTTCACTTTGCATTTGTCTTACTGCACTATCTTGCACCAGCTTCTCTCACCTTCATTGTAATTCTCTGTCTCATCTGACCACGCCCCTTCCAGACCCTTCCCTGACACCTGTGCCTTGTTTCCCTACTTACTGTACCTGTTATTTAAGCCCCTCACTTTCTCCACAGCCTGCCAGTTCGTTGTGATTTCTTGTCCACATTCCAGCCTTTGTTTTTAGCTCTGTATTTGCCTTGCCATTTCTGACTGTGCTTCATTTTTTACCTTGCCCCTGCCTCAGCCCATGTATTGTGTCTCCTGGTATTGTGGAAGTGTGCTTGTTTGTTGACTATGCCTCGGCCTGACCTCAGCCTGATTTCTGAGATAAAGCCTTTAACTTATACCTCAGTATTTTCAGTCTGCATTTGTGTTCAACCTCCTTCTGTGCCACACCTACCCAGCTCATGACACTTAACAGTACTAATATGTTGAAATTAATGAGATTATAATATTTATAATTAAAATTTTTATGTTTAAATATCAGTCTCTATTTCTTGGTTGTTCGTAAGAAAAAAAACATATAATCCTACATAGTCTTATTTGAAAAAGATATTTTATTAATTTAACAAAATTATTTTGAATGAGTAGCACTTCATATAGTTTCTCATCCTTCATGTAACCCTCAGCCCCAGAAAGGTTGGAGATCCGTGCTTTATACTGTCATTGTGTTTATATGGGTGATAATAGTTCTGTATATAGTTACCCGAGGCCATCAAATATGGCCATCGGGTATTGGGAAAACTTGCATCCACCTGTCCGTCCTCCAGTCTATCTGTCTGTCTGTCTGCCTCTGCTCAGCATAAGTCCAATCCTATTACTGCCAGAGTCTTCAAATTTACAGGGAACATTCTTGCGACACAGACCTTGGACAAGTTCAGAGATGGTTAACCTTGACCTAGTTTAAGAGGTTAAAAAGTCGCATTCTGCTTCATTCTGTTCCTTTTTTTTGAGGGGGGTGGGTGACAGCCAATCAGAGTAGAGCAGCACAAAATGCTCAAGGAAACAGGTATGACTGATATATGGTGATATCTTCATTCCATAGATAAACACTTTACCCATTTCCCCTCCACAAAAGAATATTCCAGATTGGATTTTTTATCCCCTTAGCAGAAAGGTACAAGATAATTGGCTGTAAGATAGGCAGCAGTGATGTGTCTGATCACTCAGGAGTATCACTCACACTCCATTTAGATAGCCAAAAAAAAGATACATCATGGAGTCTGAACACTAGTATATTAAATGATAAACAATGTAAAGAGTTTATGAGGAAAGAATTGAAGGAATATTTGCAAATTAATGATAACTGAGCAAAAAACCTGTACCAGTTCAACACAAATGGTTAAAGTTAGGGTTGGGGGTAGGAGTAGGGTTAGTAATAGTGAGTCTAAAAAAAACCCGTCACGAAAATTTGACTCATTTTGTCACGGGAGCACGAAAAAAAGTGAGACTGGGCTGTAAAAAACACTGTGCGAGCTATTACTTCAGCGTACTGCATCACAGTGCAGCTCATCTAATCAATTATAACAAGATGTTAAATCTATCATAAACTTACTTTTACAGCTGCTTATAAGAAGGAATGAACATGCAACTGTTTTAACAAGCTGTTACAATATAAACATTACAAATAATTACCTTTTCCGTTCCAAATACGTTCTCGACCTCCTGAAGCGCAGGAGAGAGACATACAAAAAAGCTCCAGCTGAAACAGTGCTCTGTGATTCCAGAAGTGATTAGAGGTGTTTTCAGCAGCGAAACTGAGAGAAAATGATTAATTCGCGACAAAAAATTATTTTATATACACAGTGTCCAGCGCACAATGCATGGTATCCAGCGGAACAAATCGAGTGGGATTGTCACGACGAAGTGCGCAACAGTGTGGTGCCAAAATTGCCTGTCCTGTCCTCATAGCTGCCATGTATTCACATAATGGGCTTCTAACAGCCTCGTCCTCACCACAAACATGCCTCTAACATCTTCGAAGCACTGTTGCTAAATTTTGAACTTCTCAAAATTCATGCCATGCTCAAAGATGAGCCTCGTTAGCTGAATATTCTGCCTTTAAGAGCCACTATTCTCCCACGTTTTTTGAATAGCTTGACTTGTACCAAAAAAAAAAAAAAAATGCTACATGGCCCATTAGTCATCATTCATTATTCAGTGGGACCAGGGCTTTACTATGACCAAATGTTTTATGTGATGCTTGGAAGGCAGTAGTTAGAGGTGACCTTATAGCTTGCACTGCCTGTAGGAAAAAGAAAAAACAAAAAGATTATTGGACTTGATGAGGACCTTAGAAATTTAATACTCATCTCAGAAATGCCCACAAACACTGTTTGAATTAAAGCGTATCCAAAAAGAAATAAATGAGGTACGGTGCATCCGGAAAGTATTAATAGCACTTCACTTTTTCCACTTTTTTTAGATTTTGCAAATTTATTAAAAAATAAGAAACTAAGAAATCACATGTGCATAAGTATTCACAGCCTTTGCCATGAAGCTCAAAGTTGAGCTCAGGTGCATCTTGTTTCCACTGATCATCCTTGAGATGTTTCTACAGCATAATTGGAGTCCACCTGATGTGAATTCAGTTAACTGGACATGATTTGGAAAGACACACCTGTCTACACATAAGGGCTCACAGTTGACAGTGCATGCTTTTATTTGTAGTAACTTTGCAAAAATTTTCAAATTTTCATTTGTGTTGTCGTTATGGGGTGTTGTGAGTAGAATTGGGGGGGGGGGGGGATGAATTTTATCCATTTTGGAATAAGGCTGTAACATAAAATGTGGATAAAGTGAAGTGCTGTGAATACTTTCCTGATGCACTGTATATCATGAAGGAACTTATATATATATATATATATATATATATATATACTAAACAAATGTATTATGAATTAGGTACTACGGCTACAAATGAGATGAAATTCAATAAACCTTCGAGACCTATTTATTATAAGGACTTATACTTCCAGCCTTACAAAGCTGATTCCTCAGTTGTTGATAGATTCTTAAAATCTCTGGATATTCTCAATAGGAAAGCACCAGAATAGTACCCTGAGTGCAGAAATAACCCCCACTGACTTATCCAAAGCTATGTCTCAACTGAAAACATAACAAGACACCTGGATCTGATGGATACATCAGGTCTAGGAGCCTCATATACAAAGACTTGCGTGGACTTTCTACTAAAAGTTGGCACATGCCAAAACCCTGAATCTGGTGTAAGCACTAATATATTCAGATGTATGAAAGTGTCGTAGGCATGAATTCACACACGTTCGGTTTGTACATCCCACTGAACATGGAAATGAGCGTGGAACCAAACTCCTCCCTGGCCACACCCCATTTAAATATGCAATTTCATGTAAAAAGGCCCTTTGGACAGGGATTCCCCATGACTTCACACAGGAAGGAAATTATACTACAGATGACTGGAACTTATATGGAGACACGCAGGGACATTTTATTCGGTACACTGTTAAATAGATTAATTATGAAACTGGAAAAATGTTTGTGGAAGCTGTAGAGTGTGTGAGGCCGCACACACTGATGTTAAAAAAGGTGACGTGCGCCTCCACTGACCATTTATGGTGAAAAGACAGTGCTCTGTTCCTCTCCCTCTCTCTCTCTCTAAGAAATTAGCTGTTTAGAATTCTGAAGTGCGCAAATGTAAAAGAATGAATTAAACCTGATTTATGGTATGGATGTTTATGTACACATGTAAATGGTGCCATTGTTGGGTCAGTGGCTGAAGTTTCATCTCTTGAACACCAGATGGCACACACACCCCAGTACATGTACTGTTTTAAAGACGGAGTGCATTCCCAAATGCCACAAAAACACAAAAAAATAAATAAAAGTGCTTAATTTACTCATATTTGGAGTCAGTTTGGGTCAGTCTAGATAAATCGTTTTTCCTCCCAGTTGTGATGAAAAGTCAGTGCTCGTCAATGCTTGCCTACTAGCTGGCTGCAAACTGCGTAAGGGATTTCTTGAATGGAGGCATGTATCGTTACTCCGCGTCTCATTGAGACACCTCTGTTCAGGACCCCTTTCCCCCGCAGCCAGCCAGCAGAGCAGCATTCAAGATGTTTCAGAGCACACACACAGATAGCTCTTGGATTGGAAAAGTCCGCAGGTTGTATTGGTAATTTCCAATCTGTGATACCGATATTGGATCGGCCTGGCCCTGTACCTGAATTCATATCTGTCTTGAAAATGTTTGGCTCCTTTTCAGGGTATAAACTAAATACACACAAATCCCAAATTTTATCATAATTTTACTCCAAATGCAAATTTACGAAAGTTTTAACTTTAAATGGGACTCCCCTGCTATTAAATATTTTGGTATCTGCATCCCTACAAATATTACCAAAATAAATGATTACAACTATGCTCCTGTTATTAAGTCAATCAAAGCAGACAGTAAAAAGCCCAGGATTAAATATCAAACCCTACACAGGGGTGGATTCTCACTTCCTTGTTTAGATGATTCAGTGCAGCCCTGTTGAGATTTTTGGTATGCTGATGCAATCCAGATTACTCAGCAAAATGGAAAGATTTGGAATTAAAATAATCTAAAACTCCAGTACATTCTATATTAGGTAACTCCCAGCTCCGGGACTTACTGTATCCGAGGAGGATTGGTCTGACATTTGGGAGAATCAGGTAAAGACCACCAACTCGAGGTCATGGTGGCAATTTTGCTGGAAATGTATTATGCAATATTTTCTGATTCCAAAACTGATATTTAAGCGGTGATCCTCCCGGGGATAGATGGGCTGTTGGAGAAAATGTGGCTCACCCAAGGCTGACCACTTTCAGATATTTTTGGAATTCATTCATATTGGCAAAAGTTTACCAGAGAAATAAGGACATTTTTTTGTATTGATGGTTACTGTTGTTTTCTCACCATGGTCCTGGGCAAAATGCCAGATGGACTGAAATCTCAAGACAAATGCTTTTACAAAATAATCTTGGCTGCAAGCAAGAAAGCCGTCACACGGATGTGGCTGCAGGTAAACTCACTATCAAAGGATGACTGGACTGCAATTGTAGATGAAATATATTGTATGGAAAAATTAATTGACACCTTGAGATTTAGAAATGAACACGTGCACTGTGAATTGAATTGGAAAAAATGGAATTCATATCTTGCCACATGTAACTTTTTTACTTCTATTTTTGTACTGATGTACGGCAACCATTCTTTACTCTCTTTTTCTCCCCTTTATGTCCTGAAAATGCAAAAAAAGAAGGTAACATAAAAAAGAGTAATTATATTTGATCATTTGCTCAGTTTATAAACTTGGTAAAAGTAGCTGTCAGCATGAAGACAGTCAGGGCTTTTGTAATCTGACCCCCGTGACCTTGACCTTGATTGACCCCCTAGCTGCCTTTGCCAGGGCAATTCTGGACTCCACATCAGTGTGCACTACATTTGGTTCAAATCGGGTTGAAAATGAAACTAGTTGATCTTTGTCTAAATTAATTCTGTGAGGACAATTTTGATCTTGCTGGACAATTCTGGAATCTACCTCCATATGTGTGCCACGTTTGGTGTAAATCGGAGTGATCAACTTAAATTTTGACTTCTGACCCCAATGATTAGTAAATTTGATCTCACCTGGGCAATTCTGGAACTCACCTGTGTACGAGGTCTGTTACAAAACTATCCGACCTTGGTCCACCCCCCTCTTCGGATTTTCATTGTCAGGGAAATGGCTGAGTGATTGGAGCAGCGCTGAATCAAATTTTTCCAGAAACTGTGAGAGACAGCCAGGTGGAAACCATTCAGAAGATTCAGACGGCTTTCGGTGAGGATACTCTGGGCGTCACAGAGATTAAGGAGCATTACAACCGGATTAAAGATGGCCCACAGCGGCGGAAGGCTCGCCGCGCTCCGAGCGGCCATCAACAGGCTGAAACGACCAGATCATTTCCAAAGTGAATGCTCTGATGATGTGGGACCGTCGTCTGACTAGCAGAGAAATAAAGAAGAGGTGGTCATCAACACTTTTGCGGCACATTCCACTGTTACAGGAGATTTTGTAATGAAAGACGTGCGGAGGAATTTGCACGTCGGGACAGAGCCGCAATGGTGCACAACAAAAAGCACGTCCGTGTTGGAAACCATTCGGAAGATTCAAACGGCTTTTGGTGGCTTTTCAGTCGAGTGAGTATCTGAGAAATTGTGTAACAGCTGGGCATGTCACAACTTGTCCTGTGAGCCTTCCAACACAGACGTGCTTTTTGTTGTGCGCCATTGTGGCTCTGTCCAATGACAATGAAAATCCGACGAGGGGGGTGGACCAGTGCTCACTCAAAGCCTGCCCACAGGCGAATGACGCAACCGACAGGCGTGAAAAAACTCACGCATGCGCACGAAGGTTCAAGTTTGGCTGATGCAAGCGCACATGATTCAAATCCATATAGTTTTTTAAAAAAATAAAAAGGTCGGATAGTTTTCTAACAGACCTCGTATGTGTGCCACATTTGCAACATGGTAGTGGAGGGAAAAAATAATCACAATGTTGACCTGTGACCGCCGTTACCTTGACATTTTTCAAAACAAGCCGCTTAAAGGCGATTCCAGGCTCAACCTTCATCCACATACCAAGTTTAGTGGAATGCAGGCCAAAGACGTCGGGGGAGGAAGGGATCATAAACCATTACACAGACCGTTGTTACTCAAAATAAAGTGTGGTGCAGTGCGAGAAGGACACTTTACACTGGATGATGAGATATGGGTAAAAAACACAGGCCTGGTATTTTTCCTGCCTGTGCCAAATTTCCGGCTTTTGGATCCGGATATATGCAGCGGAGGTGACTAGTTGCCATGTAATCCCTGTGGAAGAACGTGTTACGGATATGTAGTGATGTGGAGATGTCTGTCTGGAGTTTATACTTGATGTGGACATGTCCTGTCTCTGGCAATCAGCCTGTGAGCAGGACTTATGTCCCTTTTGTCTTTTATTTAACACAATTATGACAGAGTTTGGGGAGGAGAAAGCGAGGAAGTACAGCAGCTGGTGTTTTTTTGTTGTTCACGTGCGTGCGCGCATGAACAAATCATCTGGGAAGATAATTTTATTAATTACACAGATGTATAATAAAACAAATGGTGACTGGTTTATAACACAATTATGACAAGTTTGAGGGGAGAAAACGAGGAAGTGCAGCAGAAGCCGGTGTTTTTTTTTTTTTGTTCACGTGCGTGCGCGTGCAGATTAATTGTCTGTGAAGATAATTTTATTAATTACAGAGATGTATAATAAAACAAATGTTGACTGGCTTATAACACAATTATGACAGAGTTTTGGTGGGATGGTTCACTAATGACATTTAGCGCCGTGAAATATACCAGTTCTTTGTTTAATAAGAGCCGCGAAATATTCCCTGTTCTTTGTTTAATAACACGATTTTTCATTGGCCTAGCTCGATGTGATAACCAATCATTGAACGTGTTTTAATGTTTCTCGATCTGTATCAGAACAAAAATCTTTTCTTAGCATTTTGCAGGCGCCTGTTAGACAAATCGATCAAATTGAAGAAAAAGATTATTTAGTGGATATGATTTAGACCAGTGCAGCTGATTGCCGTAAGAAGTATTTTATGTTTTTTATCTATGTAGTTTGAAGAGGTCTTAGTAAAAGGATTAAGCATCCATGACGAGTGTTCGATAAATTTCAAAATTCAAATTGCTTAAGAATTTTGGCATTTTGAAAACAAAATGTTTAGCTCATGTTGTAAGCTAATAATGATTCATTTATTGAAATAATAATTATTTTTCACATATTTGAAACTGAGTGGATGCGAACCCAACCCTTTGCATTTTCTGCCTTGCTTTTCTTTCCACACTGATGTTCTCTTGGACTGGTCTGTTGAATAAACTATGAAATAATTGCTCTGAAACTATGAGCCCAGCAGCAACAGTGTTCACTGATGGTAGTATGTAGACAAAACCTGCAGATGTTTGGGGAACCTATGCCTAATTTTTGTTTGTGGTTATTTTATTTTTGCTTTCGAAAACTGTATTGTAAAACACAAACCACTTGACATCAAAGATGGTAATGATTGTTTAAAATCTTTAACATTGGGTGTTCCTGAGAGCTTTCCAAACAGGTTTGAAAAGGGCTAAAATCGCAGCCCCCAGCCTTGGCTTTGCCCCTGGACCCCATTGGGGATCTGGGCGGCCTCCAAACCCCTCGACAAATTAGTTTCAGGCTTAGCCATATTGCCTCAATGCCAGCCCTGAAAACACAATGCATGTTGCACCATAAAATTCTCCATAATGAGCGGCTCTCACAGGTGTAACACTGCTTCTGCTAATCACGCTGCAGCAGCAGAGTGGCACTGCAGATGTACTAATATTAGACCTACCAGTCAGTTGTGTCGCAGACTGAACGGTCCCCCCCCCTAAAAATCGGTCCACCTGCCTTCACTGCACATGCGTCATTTCTGACCACAGCTGCATGTCTGAGATGGAGTCTCTTCACCCAAAATAATCAAATGGATTAATGGGATTATTAATTATCAGATGACAACGTAAAACCTATTAAATCATTCTAAAGTCAGTTGTAAGCAGAAATGAGGTCATTTTAAGCAGAAAATCTGCAAAACTCAGTGACGCTTTGAAATGACCGACTCGCAGTGAACGCATCAGCTAGCACCTCGTGTCGCGCTCTGATTGCTTCCTCCGTCTTTTATGATGAAATAATGCTGAATTTATGTGGAAATGATTGCTGTACAAAAGCTTTAGATATCTGTCGCGAGATGATGTGACTGGAGTGTAGTTTTAAGCAGAAATGGGGTGTTAATCTGTGAACTGTGGCTAACTGTGCAGTGAAGGCAGGGCGGACTGATTTTTAGGCGGGACCGTTCGGTCGACGACACTGGGACTTCCCATTGTTGTACTGTCATTATTGTTTAAGCTATTAATTTCACAGTTACTGCATAATTATGCAATTTTTTGGGATTGCACATTGTAAACACAGAACCATCTGACTTACAGTGTCATAGTTTGTCTGAGACAAAATTGCATCACCCAGTGCAACAGTAATGCTCATTTGTGTCTGCTTTTACAAAACCTTTGTTATGTCACTCAACCTGTTTGATGCAGAGGGTCATATTTTTTCTAAAAATTGCTGGAACGTAGCACTTACTAATGTGCACTCTGTGCATGTGGTCAGTGTGGTCTGTGAGGCGTGTTTATGTTGCGTTGTCTGTTTTCTGGTGTGGATGTGTGGCTACCTGTGATAATGTAGCCTGAAGCTCTCCCTTCTCAATCCATCGAGTCATTTTCAGAGGTGGCAGCTTTAAAGAAGTGGTGCTGCAGTGCAGCTCATGTTGTGATTATGGTGCAAAGTACGAAGTTTTCTTTCATAAACACACAATTATTTCATAATGTGAGGAAGGACAACATCAAAATTCACTTTTGTGTAACCTTCTGCAGTGGTATTACAACATTATTAGAATTTGAGTCTGAGTACTTTATTTCATATGTGAACAATAATTTTTTTAAAATTAATTCAGCAAGAAATGTGTGAGTGAATAGTGCAGCTGTCAAGGGAGTTAGAAAAATATCTCCACACTCCAAACAAGCAGACCAAGGCTTTGGAAATTAAGGAAAATGACAAACTCATTTCAAGCATCATATAACTCTAAGACATATTTATGTTGAGAGAGAGACTGAAGAAGTGTCTGCTTTGGCTGCATTCACATGAAATCCTTTCTGTGGTGATGTCCACACTTGTGACTGAGTTGTAGAACATGAGGGCCCCTTCACCCATAGCGCGAATACCTACAACTCAGGGTGACTCACGGCGGTAGAGCTCATATGAGGGCACCACGAAACATCGCACCGACAGGCAGGCATGCATGATGCCGGTGCGATGGTTCGTGCATGCGACGGTGTCTTTCGAGCAGGAACACAATGTAAGCAGCTGCAGCTGCTCACATTGTGTTCCATGGGACGAGATGCACCACATCGCGCCACTGATGTGGAGGAAAATAAAATAAAAACCAGCTGTGTAATTAGTGAATATCACTAGGTTGTACATAAAAGGGCTACATAAAAGGGGAAGCAATACAGAACCCTGGTTAGAAAAAAAAAAAAAAAAATGCCACTCACAGGATTTGAACCTGCACGCTGTGATTACCAGACAGAAACTTTACCACTGCTCTACAATCACTGTCTTGTAACAGGAGCGTGAAATGGCTGAAATCACCAAGCAGATAAATGTATTTTCTATAAAAAAGAAAAAAAGTGCTATGATAACTGACTAAATAGCGTTTGGTACTGCATATTTCTGCTGATATGTGACTGAAAGTGGCATATTTGTCATACTATTGGGTTGTCCTGGTCCTGCGGCGCGCTGCTCACACCCCTCATGGCCCGACACACGTGTTCTGTCACGAGTGTCACATGTGTATGCGAACCACACGTACACATGTGTTAGAGAGGTGGGGCGGAGTCCGCAAAACACACGCACACATGTTGTGGCGGGGAGCCAACACTCTGACATGCCACATGTGCAACTTCAGTCGTGGGGCACTTAGACAAATTTCACTGCCAGCTCGACAATGATTGTCTGCTGACTGTTGTCGTGTTAATAGTGTGAATGGCCACACATTTTCTAAGTGCCAAATGACCAGTGTTTGTGTGTGTGTCACCTGGAATTTGGCTGATACCTGCCGTGAGAGGGATCGATGGGCTCACACAGCGCACACTCTGCCTTTCAGCCGCTGGTGTGCGCAAATAGTTGTAGCAATGGGTGCACAAGGCAGCTACGATATTACACATTTGACACACGATTCCTGCTTCATGCGCACTTTATATGCAACTTGACCAAATTCGCACTATGTGTGAAGGGGCCTTAACAGACAAATAATGGAAGAAAAAGCAGCTAGTGCTACACAGAAGTAGGTGCTGAAAAGTTTATTAAGGTGCTGATTAGACCAGATCAGACAAATAATCCAATATTTGTCTGATCTGGTACCTTTTTGTGCAGAAATGGTGTCTGTCTGTCTGTCTGTCTGTCTGTCTCTCTCTCTCTCTCTCTCTCTCTCTCTCTCTCTCTCTCTCTCTCTCTCTCTCTCTCTCTCTCTCTCTCTCTCTCATATTGACCCCATTCACTCCAAGCCTTATTTGAATACTTGCGATTTCTTGGCTAAATTAATACAAAATCTTTTCCACAGAGATATAAGGAGGTATAACTGTTCAGTTTTAGAAAGTAAGTTCCTTCAGCTTATTTTCATAATGACCACAACGCATCCAAGGTGGATCTGCATGCTGATTTGGCACAAGTTTTACACCGGTTGCCCTTCCTGACACAACTCCATATTATAAGGAGAAATGTGGCAGGGGTGAAGATTGAACCGGGAACCTTCTGCACTGAAACCAAGCACACTAACCACATGGCCATCACCCCTGCAGGAGGATGTAACTGCTGTGAAATGACCACAAAATAACAATTTCCATATCTTTCAGACAAAAGTGGCGTATTTGTTGTATCTGTCCAAAAATGCATCATGAAGAGGAGAAAAAAAATTGGTTGATCTAAAAGTCATATTTGTTTTTGAAATGTGGTGCTATTGCTTCATGCCGCATAATCAGTTTAATTGGCACATTATTGATTTTTAATTCAATTGCTGCTTTAGCAAGCAGAAGCAAACAGGAGAATTAATGTTATTGTACTGTTTGAGGCACAAAGTGTAAACTGCTTCTTGTTGCCACTAAACAGACTGTAATGTCAAGAAGGAAGAAAACGTGGCATTTACGAGGTCTGTTAGAAAACTATCCGACCTTTTTATTTTTTAAAAAAACTATATGGATTTGAATGTGGATAGTTTTCTAACAGACCTCGTACATCACTAAATGTAAATAATCTTTTAAAAACAATTGCACATTTTTAAAAGATTATAGTTAGCCTTACTTGCTGTCCTTCTCATTGTGGATTTGTCTGCCACACACAATCCAAAAAAGTTGCATGCAGAGTAGTAAGAAGGTTATGTTCTCTCTTTATTCAAGAGTGTCATCTTTCAGTTTGAGAGCATAATTGATGAATTTAATTTTTTTCTCCAATACCCAGTGCATCTTCCTCAGTCCGATAATCTTGTTTTACAGTGTTTTGCATCTGGCTTAATGGGGCATTGCCACCACCTTCTGTGTAGCAGTAATGCAGTGTGGATCAGACAGTACCTCATTCAGATCAGTATACAGGAGCAGCTTGTCACCTGTAGGTGTGTATCTTATGGCCGTAGATGATGATGATAACGAAGCCTTTTTTTCTGCCACAGGTTGCTTCAAAATACAAGTCACAGGAAAAGTCAAACAAGTATAAGTTTAAAAAAAATCTCTTACTGTATTTCTTATTTACTACTTTTCTGTGCAAGCTGTTCTGTCTCCTGCTCCTAATTTTCATCATTCATCCGCCATTCAACAAAGTATCCAGTAGGTGGCAGACGTATTGATGTGATACTGCATAAGCAAAGCAAAGTGGCTCTTTGAATAGATCTTGTGCGTAAACGTTCACCAGATTTTAGCGAGTTTGTCCTAATTCTATTGCAGGGGTGTTCCATGAGGGCATTGACAGTGTAGGTTTTTCTTGCAACCAATCACCTCAACAAGTGGGTTTGCTGAGGAACCTGTTCCCTGAACATAAACAGTTGATCATCAGTGAAATCACCTGTAGATACACCTGATCTTTAATGAAATCACCTGCTGAGGTGATTGATTGGTAGAAAGGGAATCCTGCAGTGTTTTGGCCCTTCGTGGCACATGATTGCCCCCCTGTTATATACCCTTTTAATTTGCAGGGTTACAAGATGATAGCATTTAATGTTTTTGACTTTTTGTGTTAATGGTCTGCAGGTGAAGTACTCATTCAGTTTTCTAGCTAATCATTTACTGCATTTTACTGTTAAGAAAAAGAAACTGAGTCACCTACCTTTTGCCTTTTGGTCTCTTAGGGGTACAACAGTGTCACAAGAAATGTGGCCAGCTCTTGGCAGCATCAGTCTTAGAGGTCAGCTCTAATATGTTTGTTTAGCACTGATGTACGTAGCTCTTGGGTGTTGCCTTGTGGATTGTAATTTCTTTCTCATTCTCACAGTCTCTCTCTCTCCCGCTCTCTCTCTGAAGGTGTTCAGTTGAATTTTCAATAATGGTAAATGGACTGCATTTATGTAGCACTTTTCCATCTATATCAGAAGCTCGAAGTGCTTTGCAATAATGCCTCAGATTCACCCATTCTCACACACACCAGTATCAGGATGCTGCCATGCAAGGCGCTCACTACACACCAGGAGTAGGCGTTTACAATAATGGTGGTACTCTCATCCCAAATATTGACCTTTAAACCCAAACCTAGTCTTTGGTCCCTATTGGTGAACCTTTGATTCTGACTTTGTCCTTAAATCCACTTCTTGATCTGAATTTACACCGTAATATAATGGGTTCAGCTGAAAGAAGAAGATGAAAAAGAAGATGATGTACGACATAGTTGGCGTTAATTGCCAGCGATCAGCTTGGTTCTGCTGATTGTGTGTCACTTCACCTATTTAGCTTCTCAGTCTGCCCGTCTGCTGTGGTGTATTTTTAAATCTTTGCCATAGAGGAGCAGCCGTACATGTGTGGAATATTAAGCATTCCTCAAATGTCCTCTCACACTCTTAGTCATCCTCTCTCATAGTGGGCAGCCGTAGTCTTCATCGGCGCTTTTCCACATGTGGAACAGTGCACTCTTCAGTCAAGTACCAGCCAAAAAGGAGCTGGGTTTTTTTCTTGCTCTCTTCATTTCTTTCCCACAGTCATCTGTGCACACATGCAAACACAGTCTGCTGTCATATATTTTCCATCTACCCTGTTCCTCTCATCTCTTGGCTGAGCCGGCTTCCTTCATCCTCTTCAGGCACAGCGAGCGGTGTAGTGCACAGACGGAGTAATGAGGGTGCTTTGCAGTCTGATGACATTGCTGAGAGAACTGCTGCTCTGACTCGTAGGGTTGCCGCTGTTTGTTTGTGAGCAGCACCAGAAGGATGAAGCAGCGCCAGCGTGTTTCCACTGTGGTTGTTTGTCCGGTCTTTGTTGGTCTAGGGTCTGATTTTCATTCAGACCTGTTTCCATGCCTAATCATTCACGGTGCACGTTATTTCATGACTGTTGGATACCAGAACTCTGTGTTGCACTGTTTTACACACTCACAGTGGAAGTCACTATCCCACCTCTTTGGATATACAGTATATTCAGCGTTGTGCTTGTGTCTGTGGGTAACCACATTGAGATCATGGTAACTCAAGATGAACACATACTCGAGACTTGATTTTTCCCTTTTACACAGTCAGGTGTGTTGCACAGAGGCAATTTCTAGAATGTAATATATCCATGTAAATACCACCCTTTTTTTATGCGCCGTGAGGCGGGGCATATAGCATCCCTGTTGTCCTTCCGTCTGTCCTGTCTGTCCGTCCGTCCGGCCACAATTTATTCGCCACAACGAAGCTTCGCACCTATTGCTCGCAGAACCTTCATATTTGGTGGGTACATGCTTTGGAGGAGTACTTCGTGTGGGTTTGAAGGCCGGTGACCTTGACCTACTTTCCAAGGTCGCCAATGGTCATAACTGCCAAATCCTTTGCCGCAACATAGCTCAGCACCTATTGCTCACAGAAACTTCACATTGGGTTCATATGGGTACATGCCTCCAAGGCATGTACCCATCGGGTTTGATTCTCGTCTCTGACTTTTTTTTTTTTTTTGTAATATTTAAAGTAAACTATACATGAACATCAGAATGCCAGGGGGGGAGGCAAAAGCAAAAGCAATTATATATGTATTACATACATTTTTTTGTAACACAATGAAAAAAAATACAAAAGAAAATGTCTATACAATATGAGATCAAGAAATGTTGAATATATTAAGTGACAAGCAGCTATTATATGTAAGGATTGCTTTTTGATTTGAGCTCTTTGCTGGCACTCTCACAGTAAAACACAAACATGGAGGTGAGATTCTCACTCACAAATCTGACAACCATGGTCATTTTGTTTTTATGATATTATCATATCTAAACAATATCTTCATTGTGATTAATATCTATGGTTATAACTCACAACGTGAAAATTTAAACTTATTAGTTTCAATTGAAAATGAAATTACAGATGGTCTGAACAAGTATCCTGATTCTTGTCTCGGACGACGCGCTCATGACTCGTCCAGTGACGACATTCTCTGACCAATCAGTGGCCGGCAGCCTGTTGACGTCACATTTTAGTATCAGCTCAGCTCGCTTGGAACCGTTCCTGAGCAGGTACTAAAAAAAGCACTCTGTACCAGGTACTAACCCTAATAGAAAAGCAAAAAAAATGAGTAGAGTCGAGCCGAGTAGTGCTACATTTGTGAAGTATTAAAGTGCTTTTAGATTTGGGCGCTCTTCGTCCGCAACTCCCAATGGCGCCACCCCGCGGTCAGTGACATGCGCAGTGGCTCTGGACTACAAATTTCTGCTGTCGCAACAGTGGCTGCTGTCGTATTCCGATCCAGCGGAAGTGAGCAAAATTGCACAGTTGACGCGGTGAATGATAAAACTGAAGTGGGTAAAGTGCACCTGCTAAAATTGAGGCAGTGAATGAAAACATTCAACATTAAATCGAGTACAGCAAATGATACAATTGAAGTGGGTAAAGTAGCGGTACTAAAATCGAGGCAGTGAATTAAATTAGCCAATGTTATATTTTTAAGACATAATATTTGTAAGATTAATATTTACCATAATGTGATTTTAATGGCATCCAAATTTAACGATTCTAATTTTCAAAGGGGCAATATTAATCAGATGTTGTTTTTTACGTCACTCATTTTCATGTTTAGTACCCTTTTGATTTTTTAACCACATTCAATATTTACTGCTTTCACTTTTAGCCACATTAATTGTTTTACTGCTTTCATTTTCACCACATTCAAAGTTTTACTGCTTTCATTTTTACCACAGTCTATGTTTTACTGCATTCATATTTACCACATTCAATATTTCAATTAATTTTGATCACTGTGACCCTTCATAGGCTGTGGTGGTTGAGTGTATTACTTAATAGGGGTCCAAGACCAACGAGGGCTGGGGACAGCGGTTGCAAAGCACCGCTGGGAACCATATTGTTTTTGTTCATTTTTTTATGATTATTATTATTATTACTACTACATTTTTATTTTTTCCTCCATCTCAAAATGTAACACTGCAGCATACACCATGCAGGCTGGAGAGGTGCCAATTTGGTACAAAACCCTGCAACCACCTCAGATACAAAAATTTTAAGAAATCTGCCTGGGGCACTATAGAATCATGTTTGCATTTTGGCCTATAACTCCCAAACTGTACAATGCACATTGAAGTGCCTTATGTGGACACATTCACTGGCTCCAGCTGAATCTCATGAGTTAGGCCACACCCATTTGTGCCTCAATTTTTTTCACAACAGTGACAAAATTGGCAGAGTTCAGACCATAGAATGGTGATTATAAAAAAATAATAATTAATGGGGGCAATTTCGGCATGCAGCTAGAGATGATAAACTGTTTTTGTTTTTGTTTTTTTGCCAGCTCTGTGGTCATAATCGATTTATAAGGCTGCATAAAAAAATAGTTTGTTTTACCATCCTTGACATCAGGAAAAGTGATGAGGAAGTGTAGTTTTTATTTATGATTTCTTTATTCTTAGAAACAGGTACAGTAGTGTTCAGAATAATAGTAGTGCTATGTGACTAAAAAGATTAATCCAGGTTTTGAGTATATTTCTTATTGTTACATGGGAAACAAGGTACCAGTAGATTCAGTAGATTCTCACAAATCCAACAAAACCAAGAATTCATGATATGCACACTCTTAAGGCTATGAAATTGGGCTATTAGTAAAAAAAAATGTAGAAAAGGGGGTGTTCACAATAATAGTAGTGTGGCATTCAGTCAGTGAGTTCGTCAATTTTGTGGACCAAACAGGTGTGAATCAGGTGTCCCTTATTTAAGGATGAAGCCATCACCTGTTGAACATGCTTTTCTCTTTGAAAGCCTGAGGAAAGTGGGACGTTCAAGACATTGTTCAGAAGAACAGTGTAGTTTGATTAAAAACTTGATTGGAGAGGGGAAAACCTATACGCAGGTGCAAAACATTATAGGCTGTTCATCTACAGTGATCTCCAATGCTTTAAAATGGACAAAAAAAACAGAGATGCGTGGAAGAAAATGGAAAACAACCATCAAAATGGATAAAAGAATAACCAGAATGGCAAAGGCTCACCCATTGATCAGCTCCAGGATGATCAAAGACAGTCTGGAGTTACCTGTAAGCGCTGTGACAGTTAGAAGACGCCTGTGTGAAGCTAATTTATTTGCAAGAATCCCCCGCAAAGTCCCTCTGTTAAATAAAAGACATGCAGAAGAGGTTACAGTTTGCCAAAGAACACATCAACTGGCCTAAAGAGAAATGGAGGAATATTTTGTGGACTGATGAGAGTAAAATTGTTCTTTTTGGGTCCAAGGGCCACATACAGTTTGTGAGACGACCCCCAAACTCTGAATTCAAGCCACAGTTCACAGTGAAGACAGTGAAGCATGGTGGTGCAAACATCATGATATGGGCATGTTTCTCTTACTATGGTGTTGGGTCTATATATCGCATACCAGATATCATGGATCAGTTTGGATTTGTCAAAATACTTGAGGAGGTCATGTTGCCTTATGCTGAAGAGGACATGCCCTTGAAATGGGTGTTTCAACAAGACAATGACCCCAAGCACACTAGTAAACATGCAAAATCTTGGTTCCAAACCAACAAAATTAATGCCTCGCAGATGTGAAGAAATCATGAAAAACTGTGGTTATACAACTAAATACTAGTTTAGTGATTCACAGGATTGCTAAAAAAGCAGTTTGAACATAATAGTTTTGAGTTTGTAGCGTCAACAGCAGATGCTACTATTATTGTGAACACCCCCTTTTCTGCTTTTTTTTTTACTAATAGCCCAATTTCATAGCCTTAAGAGTGTGCATATCATGAATGCTTGGTCTTGTTGGATTTGTGAGAATCTACTGGTACCTTGTTTCCCATGTAACAATAAGAAATATACTCAAAACCTGGATTAATCTTTTTAGTCACATAGCACTACTATTATTCTGAACACTACTGAACTTACATTTCAAATCTGAAAAATGACAGCACCTATGAGGGACGGAAAATATCAGCTATTTTTAAAATCAATCTTGTTTCCTTCTTGAATAGAGTTAGTGTACTGTACGTTAGTAGCATGATAAACATGCGATTAGTAAATACAGTGGTGGGCACAGCGACAACCGTTAATCCACTAAATAAAAAGTTAACTTTTATAAAGCTAAACTGATAAACCCCGAAAAAATTTAGCGGAAGTTACAGCGAAACCGATAACTTTTAGTATTGACTCCGGTACACTGGCAGCTCTTGATACTTCTGAGTAAATTCAAAGGCAGTCACAAACAACAAAGAGCCATTGCTTCTTTCTAAGATCAGCCTTCTCTCAGCAAAAAAGTCCTGGTGACCAGGGAGAAAAGGAAAGAGAGAGAGAGAGAGAAAAAAAAAAACATTTATTTTCACAGCCATACAGTCTTGCAAACATGTTGCAGGAGACATGCACAGCAAGGCATTTTTGACTTATGGTTAAAATTTTAAACAAACTTGTTCTGGACAGGTTATTAAAATTAACGTCGCCTCTGTCGTTTTTACAAAGTGAAAATATCAGCTATATGTTTTAGTTTTAAAGTAATGCACTAATTTTGAAGATTTGAACATTTACAGATACACATGCCAAAAAGCATTATGGGAAAATGAGCTTCCTGTCATCAGTGGTATATGTAAAAAAACAACACACAAAATACTGTAACATGTGTTGGTTTTTACAAATAAATCTGTATTTGTAAATATGTCTTTTTTTTCATTTGTAAAAATAAAGGCAATTTGAAAATTGAAAATTCTGTTTGTTCAGTGTGATTCAGCACGTATAGCAAATGTGTGGCAATTGGTATTCACACTGTCATGAAGAGTGCCATCTACTGCATGGGAGAAATACGTCCAATTGCTAACAAAACAAATGGGACTGCTAAAACAATAGCTCTCCCGCTGATGCCACTTCCTCCATCTTCTCCAATTTCGTGACTCGCCCGTAAATTCCTGGTTTTTAGTGGCACATAGTTCAAAATTTGAATATTTATCTCTCAGTAACCACACACTGTATGAATATTACGACTGCTGTCAGATTGTGGTATGGCTGCACCTCGACCGCCGCTAGATTGTTTTCCAACACAAGCGCAACACAAGTGTAGAGTGCATGTGCTCTGGCCGCACGAATGTGCCAACTGCTGTAAGAATGCTGTACAATGTGTTCGAATGCAGCTCGAACTTGGCCGAGTGTGGCTCGAATCCTCATTTGTATGGCAACCTGCACATACATTCAGTGGAAACTCATGACATACGGCTTTGAGAAAATGGCAAAGTTTAATCCACTGGAGAATTTCCGGTACAACTGCCCAGCTGAATGTGGAGATTGGAAGCAGCGTTTCCAATGCTTTTGCATGACTACGAAACTGAACAAGAAGAGGACTATACAGAGGAGAGGACTATACAGATGCACCAGCAGGGGGATACGTGCGTGGCGGTGCAGGAAAGGAAACAGCAGTGGAAAAATAAAAGTGAGAAAATGTGGTAGGAACAGAATCAAAATGTTGAAGGTGTGGAAACATAAAGCACAGAAAGCAAGATAAATATCCTGCCATAAAATCTACCTGCAACAAATGCAAAAAGGTGTGCCAGTGGGAAAGAATGTGTCACAGTAAGTCAGTGAGTGAGGTAACAAGGCAGAAACTGTATCACAGACACCATACTTCCTTGGGATTGTTAGACACTAACGGAGAGAGTGATAAATAGACTGTACAGATTGTTTTTAGGGCAACACCAGTTAAATTTAAAATTGATACAGGGGTTGATTTAAATATTGAAGCAGAGACATTCAACATGTTAGTCCCTGAGCAAAGACTAGTGCAGACAAACATTCCACCATTGAACAGCCCTGGTGGTCAGTTAAAATGTATGGGGAATTTTCAGGCCAGTGCTACATACAAAGACAAACACTATTCCCAGTGTACGTAATTCATAGCCAGACTGCTAATGACCTGCTAGGCAGAGACACGGCATGTGCAATGGGGCCTGTCAAACCCATTGCGGAAGTGCACAAAGCTTTTCGTAGCATGGGACTCTCAGGACAGTTAAAGGAGAACACTGAGCCATATGCAGTACACAGCGCACAGAGTCCCTTTACCTCTCATACAGGAAGTGAAAGAGGAAATACAGCTTATGAAGGAGAACGGTGCCATTGAGAAAGTGACAGAGCCAACTGACTGGTGTGCACCACTAGTGCCAGTCCCAAGGTGAAATGGCAAAGTGCGCATCTGTGTGGAGCAAGGATGTAAAAAGAGAGAGCTACATCCTTCCAACTGCTGAGGAATTCACTGCAAAGCTGAGTGCTGCCACAATATTTACATCACTGGATGCTGCTTCAGGGTTTTGGCAGATACCTCTACATCCAGAAAGCAGCAGAATAACCACATTCATAGTGCCCTTCGGGAGATATTCTTTCAAAAGTCTCCCTTTCGGCATCATGAGTGCTCCAGAGATGTTCCAGCAAAAGATGGCCTAGACCTTCAATGGTCTTGAGGGAGTAGCACTCTACATGGATGATATACAGAGTGACCCAAAGAAAACAGAACCCATAAAACTTGTAAGAAATCCTACAAAGGTCCAGTCTGTGTACAATCATTCCACAAACTGTCAGGAACTGAGGTGGCGTGGAACGGCAGGCAGGTGGGCACACATGCAGACTCATTGCCCACAGGCGGGAATAATAAAAAGGTTATCAAAATACTGGCTGAGGTCAGATAAAATAGGTGGGGGTACAGACAGTCGTGAGGTAGTGGCATGGTCAATTAGCAAGCAGAGTTTCAGCACGGGCAAACAGGTATACAGTGGTCCCTCACTATAATGCAGTTCACCTTTCGCGGCCTCGCAGTTTCACAGATTTTTTTTAGTGCAATTTTGTATGCTTTTTTTAAAACAGCGCATTGTGTTCTCCGTCCTTATCAGGAGGCCCGGTCGCAGCACTGGTCGGCATCACCACGATTGCTCTCACTGCCTCGGATGCACTTTCTGCGGGCTCGGTAAATGCAGCAACGGGCAACTCACATTGCCCTCCTGTCTGCTGTCTGGAGCTGCGCCAAATCTGGCAAGAGGTCCAGAGACTACGCTCGCTGTTTTGATGCAGATGTTGACCGCAGCCGCAGAGCTCCGTGGCCACCGAGAGAGGACTTGGATTCTTTGCGGGTCCCTCTGCCGTACCTCCGGAGGCAGTGAGTGAAGGGAGAGCACGCGCATTGTGTTCTGTGTGTGTCTGTTTATAATCTTCTCGCCCAGAAGAAAAAAGAGTGTTTACACAGGAGAGAAAAGTAAGAAAATGTTAATGTCTGTTTGAGAAAAGTGTATAAAGTGTGTAGTGAGGGGTTTTATAGCCTTAAAACATCTATTATAATTGCAACAAATAGCGCTGATTACTTCACGGATTTTGCTTATCACGGGTTATTTTTAGAATGTAACTCCCATGATAAACGAGGGACCACTGTACAGGATTTGGGAAAAAATGGAGTCAAAAAGCAAGCAAGGTTCAGGCATAGAGAAATAGGTGAACAGGCTCAGACAGGTGTGGTCAAAAACAACCGGGGGTCATACATGGCAAGAAAACAGGCTAAGGCAAAATATAGGAGGCTTGGAACAAGACAGGATGCACAACGAACTAGCACAGAACACAGGAACTCGGGCTTAGATACAGAGGGTAATCAGAGCGTGATGAGAAGCAGGTGCAGGGAGAAAGGTGTGGCCGGACAAGACAAAGGTGGAGTGACAGGTGGCCGTGTTAAACAAAAGCAACAGTAACAGAAATGGGACGGTGACAAAACAAATGTTAAACAACTAGAAATAAAGATACCTAAAACCCAGTTGTGAGAGTAATGCAGAGTTAACAAATGCGAGAACTGAAAAAGATCAACAGAAAATAAAAGACTGGGTCTAAACTAGAATGGAACTCAACAAGTGGCAGAAGAGTAACAGCTAATCCTCCAAAACCCAACGTGATAAAACAGAATGACTAAGCAACAAGAAAACAAAAAGCAGACACTAAATTAGAACAG
The DNA here is from genome assembly GCF_902500255.1 of Thalassophryne amazonica. Classification (NCBI taxonomy): domain Eukaryota; kingdom Metazoa; phylum Chordata; class Actinopteri; order Batrachoidiformes; family Batrachoididae; genus Thalassophryne; species Thalassophryne amazonica. Next base: position 66,749,823 of record NC_047104.1, on the reverse strand, counting down.
AACTCAACATGTGGCTGAAGTATAACAGATAATATAACCAATGACTAAAGTGGAAAAACAGAACATCAACAAAAGGACAAAAAGAGGGAAACAGATGAAGACTGGGGGCAAAACATGACTCTGGGCAGGACCAGGGTCAAAGCATGACAAAAGTTTCAGTTATCTTGGTCGTTTTGCATAAAAGAATAAGAGAAGAAAAATAACAAAGAACTTTATTAATCCTGAAGGAAATTATTTTGCCCAAGTCCTGAAACAGTAATGGTATGATCTGTTGGCAAAATAGGCCTCCAGGCAAGACATGTTGGGAAAGATAATTGGGACAATAGTCTTCTTCAATATGTCTTGAGTGGGGATGACTCTGGGAAAGACCTTTGTAGGATTTATTACGATTTTTATTAGTTCTGTTTTTTTTTTTGTTTTTTTTTGGGTCACCCTGTACTTGTGTACAACAACACTGCAGAACAGCATGACCAGCGCCTAAGCAAAGTGCTGGAGACAATCGAGAATACTGGCTTAAAGATAAATAGAGACAAGTGTGTGTTCAGACAAAACCAGCTTCACTTCTTTGGCCTAGGTGATTGACAAGTCAGAAGTAAAGCTCGACCCTGACAAAGTAAAAACTATGAGAGAGCTACTACAGCCACAGAGCGTCCAGGATTTGAAGTGTGTCCTGCGGATGTTCACATATTTGGGAAAATATATCCCTCATCTGTCAACAGTGGGCCAACCATGGTATGAACTACTGAAATCCAAAAACTCATGGATGTGGGAACACCCACAACAGGAGGCTTTTCAGTGTATCAAAGACATCTTGTGTATGTCTACACTACTCAAGTTCTACAATGTGAACTGACCTACAGCTGTCTCAGTAGACGCCTGAGCTGTGGCATTCGGAGGCATGCTACTGCAGCAACATTACAGAAACTGCAAACCATTCACATACTGTTCACGTCGACTGTCAGATGCTGAAACCAGATATGCACAGATCGAAAAATAAAGTCTGGCAAGCATCTGGGTGGGTCAGAGGATTTAAAAGTACACTTTGCTTTGAGAACTTTAAATTGATCACTGATCACAGGCCTTTAGTGGCATTGGTGATGTGTATAGCGCTTTGAGCATCTGATGCAGATGGAAAGCGCTATCTAAATTCAATCCATTCATGAATAAAAGGGATCTGGATAATGTCCTATACAATGTCAGAGACTCTTGATGAGACTTATGAAATTAAGCCTACTACTGAATATGCACCAGGCAAGACCCTCTCTGTAGCTGACACTCTCTTGCACAGCCCAATACAGAGTACGACAGATTCTGGTTTGCTCTCGTATGCCATACTTGCTCCTGAGTCAAAGTAAAACATTCATCTTTATACTTAAAGTAGTGTTTGGACAATCGTTTATTTTTTCAGTAGTCACTCTCAGGTTGGTGCCACAAGTGGGGAGTACACTCACACACACACACACACACACACACACACACACACACACACACACACACACACACACACACACACACACACACACACACACACTCATCTTCAACCGCTTATCTAAGATAGGTTTGCACTGGGCTGGAGCCTATCGCAGCAGTCAGAAGGCCTGAGGCAGGGTACACTCATGAATAGCTTTAAACTACACCAACCGAGCACTGTAGATGCAGTATTTGCTGTGAGAGTGCTGATGGAGAAGTGAAGAGAAGACCAGAAGGAGTTGCATTGTTTTTTGTGGGCCATGCGCCATGTGACCCACTATTGTTCATGTGCCTAATCCAACCCTGTCTCACGGCAAGTCATGATTCAACAGCAGGAAATATACATTAATCTATTGGTTCATGATATTGTGATGAGAAGCGCCTCATTTTCATCACGGCAGCACAAATTCATTCTAATTCATTCTGTGATGGCTGCACGAAATTAAAAGTGAAGCGGGGGCCGGGGGGGGTTCGGGTGGTTATGGTTAAGGTGGGGGGGAAAGAGTAAGATTAGGTTATAGTTAAGGTTAGGGTTGGGGGTAGGAGTAGGGTTAGTAATACTGAGTTTTTTTTAAAAAAAAAGCATCACGAAAATTTGACTCATTTTATCACGGGAGCACGAAAAAAAAAACGTGAGACTGGGCTGGCCTAATCACATGCGCCAAAGTGTGAAGAAAGACATGGGTGCATGTGATTAGGCACATGAACAATAGTGGGTCACGTATCACCTCCAAGGGACAACCCCCACTGGGGTTATATTCCTGGGACTCTTCACCTTTTGTTTTTAGAAGAAGCCTTTTGGATGAGAGGTGAAACATATTCAAGAAACTTAAAGGTAAAAGAAGACTTTATTGATCTCACAATGGAGAAATTCACGTTACGTCAGCTCTTAATAAACACAAGATGAGTGCGAGTAGAAGAAAATGTGCATCAAACAGGGTGTGCAAGATAAAGCAATAATAATAATACGTGTAACAATACAATAAAATAAGAAAATGAAGTAGGAATAAAATATATATATAAATATATATGCATATATAAACATGACTGGAATTAAAAATAGGAGCATCTTATTTACAATATGTCAAGTGAAGTTTAGATGTGATAAGGTGACACTAGTGCTGGAATTTATAAACAAGTTGTTATTGCACATGATTTGTGGACATACTATTGCATGTGGTTATTTCACAATGTTATTGTACAGTCTGACAGCAGCAGGGAGGAATGACCTGCGGTATCGTTCCTTCTTGCACTGAGGGTGCCTCAGTCTGTCACTGAAGGAGCTACTCAGCTCCACTACAGTCCGGTGCAGAGGGTGAGAGGAGTTGTCCATGTTGGATGTGAACTTGGATAACACCCTCCTCTCAGCCACCTCCTCCAAGGAGTCCAGAGGACAGCCCAGGACAGAGCTGGACTTCCTGACCAGCTTGTTCAGTCTCTTTGTCTCCCGCTCTGTGCTGCCCGGGGCCCAACAGACGACAGCATAGAGGAGAGCAGAGGCTACAACAGAGTCATAGAAGGTCTTAAGCAGAGGCCTGCTCACTCCAAAGGATCTCAGTCTCCTCAGGAGGTGGAGGTGACTCTGGCCTTTCTTGTACAGGGCGTCGGTATTATGAGTCCAGTCCAGTTTGTTGTTGAGGTGAACACAGAGATAAAGAAGTCCATTCTCCCTTTTCAAGCTCCAGAGATAGCCCCTGATGGATGACTGAGAACCTACACAGAAATTTTGAATATTGATAAATACAGACTGACAGACTGCATTACAGCATAGTTAACTGGATGCACAACACTTCAGGCACATGGTGGGAGCAAAGGCTGTGATTCAGTGTACATGTGTCACGTGTAAAAAATGTGTCACTTTTTTAACATCCTACTTAGGAAGACAACATAAAAGTACTCATGATTGTAAGTCTCTCCGCACACATGTACTAATAATTAGTGATCGCTGATGTATTTTATTCCTCTCACTCTGAGCCTTAGCAGGTGCATTTCCAGAAAATGTTTCACTTGGCCATTCTTGGCATTCAGCATATGATGCACATTTTAGAATGATACCAAAAATAGAAACCGAATGATCGGCACAACCACAGCGCTCCGATACAAAAAAAAAAAGCTTTATTTAACAAGACATAATGTTTCGGGCATCCTACCCTTCGTCAGACAGCTCATGAAGTGTGAAACACCTGTCTAAATACTGACATGATTAGTAATGGCCCTCACCTGAAAACTAATCAAGCCAAAATTAACCCCTTAACGCCCGAATTTATATAGCTGTATATAAAAAAATGTTTTGTGTGTGTTTTTGCCTTTAGGTAGATGGTAAATAATGTTGAGATTATTAATTTCACTTTTGCACAAAAACTAGATAGTAATATTGGGTATTCTGGTAATGACTTTATGTTATAATGTTATAATAATAATGATGGTATGTTGCAAATTTGCGACAACGGGCATACAGGTCAATTTGGTAAGTTGCATATTTGAGTCAGAGATTGTAGCATATATGCGACGATGGGCGTTAAGGGGTTAAAAACATCTGGTGATATTATCCGTTACCAACATACTCATAAATAAATGAGAGCAAGCCAAAAAAAACAAGCACCACAGCCGACAAAGATATCAAACAAAACAGACACATTTTAGAATGAGCAGAAACAGCACGATGACTGACAGAGAGAGAGAAATGAACCTGCTCCGCCAGAAAACGAAGCTTCTGAGCTTTCATTCGAAAGTGATGGCTCGGATTTACAGACAGGAGACGACACACTTCACCTCATAATTTTTTCAGAGTGTCGGATTTAAGTGTAGTGATGCGCTGTTTGTGTGGATGCTGGTTTACTGAAGCTGTGTACATGAACATGGGGACATCTCCATGACGCTGTTTTTAACAGACTTCCTGACACAAAGCTGGATTTGTTACATTGGAAAAAGTCACAATGCATTATTTCCAGGAGTTAACGGACGTTATTTACATGCCACAATCGTGAGGGAACTAAAGGCGGTGCTGCAGCTGGCAATCTCGCGCATGCATGCTTCTTTGATCGTGTAGAGTTTTCATTTGGAAATAAATCTATAGCACGGTGAGTCTGGCATGTTCAGAATTTTACCCCTTTTGTGTTTTGTGGCAAGCTTTTTTTTTCTTTTTTTTTTTTACTTTTAGAGTGTGAATTTGGAGCTGGAATGTGTGTGTATGTATGCTGCAAAGCTCACTCTGTGTGTGTGTGTGTGTGTGTGTGTGTGTGTGTGTGTGTGTGTGTGTGTGTGTGTGTGTGTGTGTGTGTGTGTGTGTGTGTGTGTGTGTGTGTGTGTGTGTGTGTGTGTGTGTGTGTGTGTGTGCTGCTCATTGCTCCTCTCAGCTCCTGCTGCTGTGAACGTCTCCACAATGTTTTTTTTTTCTGCCATAGTCTCAGGGCCCTACTCTGGGGCTTGTGGGGCCCAGGGTGCCAGTTTAACACTGGATCTGCGTGGCGACCCCAAATGAAAACAAGGGAGAAGGCGAAGGGACTTACCATAAGACCTTTTGGTTTTTAGAACTGAAGATTTTCTTTTGGATGAGAGGTGAAGCATTTTCACGAAACTACCCTTTTTCAAGCTCCAGAAATATTCAAAATGTAATTTACCTTCATATATGTTCAACCAAGTGTTCTACCAAATAGCAACAACACTGATAGAAGGGACTCATTCTTTTATTTACAACCAAGTCAGGTGTTTTTTTTTTTTTTCGGGTATCTGTGTACCTCAGGGTCACAGCAGGACAAAATGCACCCCAAGTGGCTCTCATGTTTGTCTGCTGTTGTTGAATGCTCACTGTTGTTTCCTCTTCCTTGTCTTTGTTTGATCGACCAACATCTGCGTCACTAAAGCAACCATCTCTATTTTCCCAGAAAACGGACCAAATACACGCACGTTGAATGGCTGCACCTGAGCGTGAAGTGCAATTGTTCCTGTATTTTCTGGTACAGTTGACGTTCTGATTTTTGACATTTAGTGTAGCACAGAGTGTCAAAATTAAATGGCTATTTTTGTTTTTTATGCATGAAGCTTAAATGTTTAGTTATGCTGTACAGATCATTCTAGAACTGTTCGATTCCACCCAAGGTGTGTTTTTGAACTATCACCATTTAGAGAAGGAGATCTTCAGATTTAAATGCTAAGCTGATCATTTTTTATTATTATTTGACATTTCAGTCCCAAAGTTTTCATTTCTTTTTCTTGTCATGCTCAAATATACAGTCGGACACACAGAGGCACAGATGTGAGCGTGCACACACTTTCAGACAATGCTTTCCATCATTAGTGCCACAGCTGCCAATTAAATTGTTCCAGACACATTTTTCATGTCATAGAAGTTTGAACTGTTGCAGTATGAAATATGGGTTTAGATATTAACAGAATCTGTAATCAGTCACGTCTACACTCAGCACTTCTCTTATTCTTCAGCTTTTTGTTATATTTAAAGATGCTTTCAGTGACAATGTGACAGCCATCAGCTATTTTCTATATTATTTTCCAGAGAGTGAAGCAATCCTCCCTGGGCTCTGAGCTTTTCTGTTCCATGTACATTCTCCATCTGGCCACACATGCACCTTTAATGCATAAGATTACTGTGTACATGCATTTAGTGCATCTTTGTCCTGTCCTTTCAAACCATTGTGCCTCCTTACGTTTAGGGCCCCTTCACACATAGGGCGAATTTGATCAAATTGCACATGGAGCAAGAATCATATGCAAAACATGTAAAATCGTAGCTGCTTCCAACACCCTGTACACCTGTTGCTACAACTATTTGCGCACACCAGCGGCTGAAAGACAGAGTGTGCACTGTGTGAGCCCATCAAACCCTCTCGCAGCAGGTGTCAGCCAAATTCCAGCTGACACACACATCTAACACTGCTCATTTGGCACTTAGAAAATGTCTGGCCATTCACACTATCATCACGAAATCCGTCAGAAGACAATCACTGTAGAGCTGGATGTGAAATTTGTCTAAAGGTGCAGTGACATGAGCATGACTTTGATTCATGCACTAGCACAACCTCTGCCGTGCTGGAGAGTAAACTCATCTTTAACTGGTGCAGACTGAACATGAGTGCCCCTGGACTGTGAAATTGCAAAAAGCCACATACGTCTCACACATGTGTGCGTGTGTCATGCACACTTGCATAAAATGCTTATATGTATGTACAGATTTGATCACATGGGGGCCGGACAGCGAGGTCTGATCGCACACAGCTCGGGGAAGTGCCTGTCAGCTGATCACAGCACACTGACAGCTGGATGACGGCTCAGTGCACATATTACAAATACAGAAACCATCGCCGGACAGTTAATAATTCAGGCCAGTCTCACGTTTTGTTTTGTTTTCGTGCTCCCCTGACGAAATGAGTAAACTTTTCGTGACAGATTTTTATTTTAACTCACTATTCCTAACGCTACTCCTACCCCGACCCTAACCTTAACCATAACCTAATCTATTCTTTCCCCCCACCATAACCATAACCACCCGACCCCCCCCAACTTCACTTTTAATTTCGTGCAGCCATCACGGAATGAATTAGAATGAATTTGCGCTGTTGTGACGAAAATGAGGCGTTGTTTTTCACAATATCACGAACCATTAGATTAATGTATATTTCGTGCTGCTGAATCACAACTTGCCGTGAGACCACGTTGAAATAATTATGACAATACCTACATACGCAATTACTTAACAAATAATGAAAATGAATGACCACATAACACAGAGAGTGACACGTTGGTTTGGGCGATGAATGGACAGGGGGGCATGTCTGTTCACAGATGCGGCTGTAAAGATCTCTGCTCCTGGACGTCCCAGCTTGAGAACACATACCATGTTTGGAGGGACATGAACTGACAACATTCCTCCGTGAGGAGTGTGTCTCTGCCTGCTGTCCTCACGTGGAAATTCATGTCATGTCATGTCTTTGTTGATTTCAGGCATTTTTCCACACTGATTACAGGACAGCAGTGGTAGCACATTGGTAACATTTCCATCTGGTAATCAGAGTTTATGGGTTTGAATCCTGTGGGTGACATTTTTTTAACCAGGCTTATTTAACCACAGAGTTCTGTATTGCATCCCCTTTTATGTATTATTTATATAAACCCAGTGATACTCACTAATTATACAGCTGTTTTTTATTTTAGTGCTTGGAATAGATGTATTTGTCTGCCAGCATGTTTCGCATGTTGGACGACCTCCTTCCTCCAATTCGTTGGAGTCTGCCTTTTTACGGTAGCCAAAGTAATTTCATACAGCCGACTTGGTCCTTTTAGACGGAGGGAAAAGTTCAATGCAGGCTTCGCCTCCTTCAGCCATGATGCAGACCTAGCTAACGTTAGCTGCCTGTTTGTAAAAGCAGACAGAGGTGTGCGCCAAGGGGAAGGGTGGCAGTGGCCACCTCCGCTCTGCCTGTCAAGAAGTCTCATAACCCGCTCATACCGTAGGGATGGTGTAACAGAAAATTTTAGTGGTTTTGATACCGTGGCTTTTTCATTCCGCGGTATACTGTGAAACCGGTTATTGGCCCATGTCTAGTTATATTACAGACTTTTGAGGGTTTCTGGTTGATTATTTATTGAGATGATCATATTCAGTGTTTTATATATAAGGGCCCCTTCACACATAACACAAATAAGTACGAATCAGGGCAAATCACAGCGAAACAGTCTCAATGAGCGAACCATGAAATATCAAGCCAACTGTTGTGAAAGTGTCGTGACACGGACCCACAACAGGGGGCGGTAATGAACGGACAATGGATAAGCCAAAAAGTAGCAATTTAATGTTGTGAATCGCACAACGAAGTACAGACAATAACAATATGGTGGAATGTCAGTTATACACAAGGTGACGTGTAGGCAGGCTCGACGATAGAAGACGTCTGGCGAGAGAAGAGCCGGATCCCACACAGCTTCCACCACCAACGGATCTGAAGAACACCGGAGCCGCCAAGCCCTGCGCCCCAGGTGGCCACTGTCTTCAGCAGTCAGACCCGGTACTGCTGGCAGAGAACAGAAACAGTATTGATGAGTGCGAGTTCGCACACTCAGTAATCCCACAGTCTGTGTTTAGTTAGGAGGGAACACCTCCATCTCCAATCACACACTCGTGCAGCTCCTGTTTAACCACTTATCTGGTTTGGGGTGTGAGGCGAAGCCGTCGCAGTCCACACCAAACGCCAATCCCACAGATAAGGACACCGTCACAGGAAAACGGCTGCAAATGAGATCAGACTATTACACAAGGTCTTCAGATTCAGCAGAGAAGTTACCTGAATGGTAGTTGATTTCTCGGCGAGGAGGTGGAGTCGCAGTCCGGCCTTTATGGAGATGGTGATGAGTTGACTGAGTGACAGCTGGTGCTGATGAAGAGTTACAGCTGTCACTCCCAGTGGCTCCGGCGCCCTCTCGTGCTTGAAGCCCGCACTCCAAGCAGGGCGCCATCTGGTGGTGGTGGGCCAGCAGTACCTCCTCTTCAGCGGCCCACACAACACCAACGTTGGGAGGGACACACGGTCAGCCAGGCGTGAATGATCCCACTGCGACTCTGCGACAGTGCGAGCAGCTGCAACATGTTACACCACATTGTGTCGCTGCTGTGGAGAAACAAAACGAAAACCACACACCATATAAAACACTGTGTGTGTTATTTTGGCTGCTCCCGTTTGTTCAGGATTGCCACAGCGGATACAACCAGATCCGCATTGGTACTTGGCACAAGTTTTACACTGGATGCCCTTCCTGACACAACTCCAATTTCAATTTTCAATATTTAATCACTCTTATTGAGCGGACAATGCAAGTATGATCCCTCTGGGCCTCTGTATATGACCCATGGTCACAGACGTACAGTCATGATATGACGGATGAAGCAGTGCGCTCTTATTATGTTTTATTCTGTCCAGCCGGGTATATAAATAATTAATGCAATCACCGGACACTGATAGATTAGATATTGGTGAATAATTAGTGAAAAGCACTGGGTTCAATTCAATTCAATTTTTTTTTTATATAGCGCCAAATCACAACAAACAGTTGCCCCAAGGCGCTTTATATTGTAAGGCAAGGCCATACAATAATGATGTAAAACCCCAACGGTCAAAACGACCCCCTGTGAGCAAGCACTTGGCTACAGTGGGAAGGAAAAACTCCCTTTTAACAGGAAGAAACCTCCAGCAGAACCAGGCTCAGGGAGGGGCAGTCTTCTGCTGGGACTGGTTGGGGCTGAGGGAGAGAACCAGGAAAAAGACATGCTGTGGAGGGGAGCAGAGATCGATCACTAATGATTAAATGCAGAGTGGTGCATACAGAGCAAAAAGAGAAAGAAACAGTGCATCATGGGAACCCCCCAGCAGTCTACGTCTATAGCAGCATAACTAAGGGATGGTTCAGGGTCACCTGATCCAGCCCTAACTATAAGCTTTAGCAAAAAGGAAAGTTTTAAGCCTAATCTTAAAAGTAGAGAGGGTGTCTGTCTCCCTGATCTGAATTGGGAGCTGGTTCCACAGGAGAGGAGCCTGAAAGCTGAAGGCTCTGCCTCCCATTCTACTCTTACAAACCCTAGGAACTACAAGTAAGCCTGCAGTCTGAGAGCGAAGCGCTCTATTGGGGTGATATGGTACTACGAGGTCCCTAAGATAAGATGGGACCTGATTATTCAAAACCTTATAAGTAAGAAGAAGAATTTTAAATTCTATTCTAGAATTAACAGGAAGCCAATGAAGAGAGGCCAATATGGGTGAGATATGCTCTCTCCTTCTAGTCCCCGTCAGCACTCTAGCTGCAGCATTTTGAATTAACTGAAGGCTTTTTAGGGAACTTTTAGGACAACCTGATAATAATGAATTACAATAGTCCAGCCTAGAGGAAATAAATGCATGAATTAGTTTTTCAGCATCACTCTGAGACAAGACCTTTCTGATTTTAGAGATATTGCGTAAATGCAAAAAAGCAGTCCTACATATTTGTTTAATATGCGCTTTGAATGACATATCCTGATCAAAAATGACTCCAAGATTTCTCACAGTATTACTAGAGGTCAGGGTAATGCCATCCACAGTAAGGATCTGGTTAGACACCATGTTTCTAAGATTTGTGGGACAGACAGACCTGGCTCCTCAGTGAAGACAGACTTTTCACCTACTGCTCACAACACGAGGTGGAGACCAAGCTGCACTTCCTAACCATCTGCCCCCTGTACCAAGACATCAGAGACACGTACTTCCCACAGATCACAAACACCCTAAAAGACTTTGAGCGCATGACCAGCATCGACAAACTTCTGTATCTGTTGGCTGAAGTACAACAATGGGCAAACACAGCAGCAAGGTTTGTGAGCTGCTGCAACATGAAAAGAAGGAACAATGGACATAAACCACCGTAAACCCAAAGCAGGAGATTAACCTGCTATGTCACTTTATCTATGTATGATATTAACACATTTTATAGAATAACATATTTTTACACAGAAAACACAATTTTTCACAATTATTTAAATCCCATATCTCCTGTTTACACATTTATTTACTGTAGAATATTGTTAACTGTATGTACATCTTAATTTTTATTTTTATTTTTTTGCTTTCTGTAACACTTGCTTTGACAATGTAAATGTATGTCTCCCATGTCAGTAAAGCTCCACTGAAATGAAATGAGAGAGAGAGAGAGAGAGAGAGCACATCATCTTTGTGGTTTTGTAGCTGCCAGTGTGGATGAGGAGAAAGTTATTGTTGAGGGAGAAAAGTACCCAGACCTCCTATCTCACAACAAAGAAAAGATTTAACTCCAGTGAATTATAACCTCGAGTGTTGAGGGAAATCAAACATCACAAACTTCAGCCTCAGTCCCGAATGTATTGTTTAGTATGCATTGTCATCCATTACTGACATGTAGACTTGCTGCTCCACCGCGCTTATTTGTGTTCTGGTATCATATCATAAAAACACAACAACTATAAACCAGTGTCGCAGACCGAACGGCCCGCCCCTAAAAATCGGTCTGCCTTTTGCATCTGAGCATGTCATTTCAGTGCTCTGCCCTCGTCTAAGACAGAGTCATATCACCCAAAATGATCAAATGGCTTAATGGGATTATTAACCATCACATGAGAAGATACAACCTCTTAAATCATTCTAAAGTCAGTTTTAAGCAGAAAAAAGGCCATTTTAAGTAGAAACTCTACTCCATGACGCTTTGAAATGGCCAACCCGCAGTGAACGCATCAGCTAGCAGCTCGTTTAGCCACGGTGCTCTGCTCGCTTCCACCGCCTTTTATGAAGAAATAATGTTGAATTCATGTGGAAATGATTGTTGTACAAAAGCTTCAGATACCTGTCGCAGAGATAGATGATGACTGGAGTGCAGGTTTAAGCAGAAACAAGATTTTAATCCTTGAACCCCAGCTAATGACGCATGTGCAGATGCAAAAAGCAAACCAATTTTTAGGGAGACCGTTCGGTCGGCGACACCATTCTGTAGGTCTCAAGCTTTAAAGTTCAGATGGAGTAACTGCAGTGATCTGGGATTCTTTCTTGGCTGGAGTGGGTTTGAACTAGGAACCTTCCACACTGTATTACTTTTTTACAGATAACCGATAACTTTTATTATTGATTCGGACACAGCCACATCATATTACACTCTTGGCTTCTGATAAACCAGTTTCACTTTCACTTTTCAATGCTGGGTGAATTCAAGGATCACAAACACATAAGAACGCACGAAAAATGAATGAATAAAAAATAAAACCCCAAACACTGTCATCATCTTTCAAAAGCAGTAAGTCACAGTTTATCTCAGTATTATAAAATTAAATAAAATAATGTTAAAATTACTCCATTTTGTTTTTGTGTCAAGCGCACTCACTCACTGTAACGTCCAAAGTGAAACTGAACTACCCACAATGCTCCGTGCGTTGACTGGCTAGTCACGTTTTGCGCTTAATGATGATGTCATCAGCAAGTGACAGGCAGCCAGTCTGCTACAAACACACAACAGGCGGGCTAAAATGTTTGATTTTAGGGTTTACAAAAGTTTTTGACTGTTAAACTTTGCTCACTTTACCAGCAAAAAAAAAAAAAATGTTACCGGATTAAAAGTTTTCGGAACTAAATTTATCTGAAGATAATTGGTCCGATGATGGTTTTAAAACTTATTTGAAAAGCTAATCCACTAGCAAAAACATTAGCTTTGATAGTTACCTGTTATCGAATTAGCTGAACTGTGCCCATCACTGTCCATAACTAATATTTTTAAATGACCTTTGACCTTGCGTGGCACGGTGCATGCACATTGACATCTGTGAGATGTCTTGTAAATCACTTCAGAGGTGTTATCTGGTTACCAAAACAGCGTTTTTAGATTGAGAAGTGCTTATTTCTTGCTAACATATACAAACATGAGAATAATATGTTTTATTTATAAAGCGCTTTATATTTGACAAGCAAATCTCAAAGTGCTACAATAAAAGTACAAGGAATAGAATACAGTGCAAGAACAAAACACATTTAAGAAAAAGCTTTTAAAAACAGATACGTATTAAAAGTTTCAGCTGACTGTGGCACTCTTAATTGGTTGGGAAGAGCATTCCACAGTCGGTGTGCAACCATCTGGAAGGCCCTATCTCCCATAGTGTGGAGCTTGGCCTTCGGGAGAAGGAGTTTGTGGCTGTCAGCAGAGCGGAAGTAGCGTAATGGGTTGTAGGGACTGGTCAGATCTTTGAGGTACACTGGTGCGCTGCCATGGACACACTGATAGGTCAGGAGACAGATCTTATATTCAGCCCTGAACCTAATAGGGAGCCAGTGGAGGTTTTTGAGGGTGGGTGTGATGTGCATGGACTTCCGCATCCTCATCAGGATCCTGGCTGCGCAGTTCTGAATATGCTGCAGTTTCTGCAGGCACCTGCCAGGTATCCAGATGAGGAGTGCGTTGCAGTAGTCCAGCCTGGAGGAGACAAAAGCATGGATCAATTTCTCAGCATTGGGTAAAGGGAGGGATGGAGTTTGGTGATGTTCCAGAGATGAAAGAATGCAGTTTTACAGAGGTGTTGGATGTGGGTATGAAATGACAGGTGGGGATCAAACCATACCCTGAGGTTAGTGACAGAGGAACTGAGGGGAATGTTGTGGCTGGCGAATGAAAATACAGTCAGAGGAAAAGACTGGACTTGGTAAGGGGTCCCAATGAGCAGACCTTTGGTTTTGTTATTATTAAGCTGAAGAAAATTGTCATTAATCCACACTCTAGGCAGGCCGTAAGAGCAGTTATTGAAAGTGAGGGCGATGTGGGGTCCAACCTGACATAGAGCTGAGTATCATCAGCATAGTAGTGAAAGGCAGCTCCATGCCTGCTGATGATGTGGTCCAGGGGGAGGATGTAGATGGAGAATAGTGTGTGGCCGAGGACTGACCCTTAAGGTACTCCACAGGTGACAGTGTGTGCTCTTGATGTGGCTTCCCCTCGAGCCACATACTCAACTCTGTCAGTCCGGTAGGACCGAAATCACTCGAGTGCTGTGTGGGAGATGCCAATGAAATATTGCAAACGGTGGAGGAGAATGGAATGGTCCACAGTGTTGAAGGTGGCTGAAAGGTCCAATTGTAATAAGAGAGATGGAGAGCCCTGGTCAGAGGCCACCAGCAAATCATTGGTGACCCTGACCAGGGCTGTCTCTGTGCTGTGTACAGTGCAAAACCCTGACTGGAATATTTCATAAAGACTGTGAGAGTGTAGGTGATAAGTGAATTTGGGTAGCAACAGTTTTTTTCTATGATCTTGGAAAGAAAGGGGAGATTGGAGATGGGCCAGGAACTAGATAGAATATTAGGATCATGAGAGGGTTTTTTTTTTAGCAGGGGGTTGATAAGAGCTGTTTTGAGGGAAGTTGGGAGATATCTAGGTTGCAGCAAAGAGTGTATGATGGTAGTGATGAGAGGGATTATGGAGATGATACTTGATTTAAATCAAGGGTTGTTTCTGATGAAGACCTCAACCTGTCCCTCTGTGGGAAGGGCAAAATGAGAAAAGGTAGATACTATAGTTGGGGGGGGGGGGGTAAATGGCAGGGTACTGTGAGGTTTTAAACTAGAATGAATGGTATCAGTTTTTGAAATGAAGAAATCAAGAAATTTATTGCACTGATTTTTTGAACTGATATTATGTATGTGATTTGGTGGACCGAGGAGATGATTTACTGTTTTAAAAAGTTGTTTGGAATTTCCTGGACTGTTTTTCATGATATTAGAGAAATATTGTGACCGTGCGAGACTGAGTGATTTGGCATATGATCTTTGATGTTCCCTGTAAGAATCTTTGTGAACTGTCAAACCTGTGGTGACAAAGCGCCTCTCAAAGACCCTCCCAGCCACCTTCTGTCTACGCAGCACACCAGTGTACCATTTGGCAGAGCGTGGGAAGGTTAGGGATCGTGTCTTCAGAGGGGCATGGGTTTCAAGTATCTGTTGAAGTCCAGTGTTATAGTGATCCACAAGCCCATCGAGAGAGGTATGATGGTATGGAGTTAAAATTGTCTCATTAATATTTGTAAATGCACACAGGGTGATCTACAAATAATCATTGATTTGTAAATGTGTTCAGATTGTTGGGAAGGTGTCGTAGCACGGACCCACAACAGGGGGCGCAAATGAACGGACAATGAATAAGCCAAAAAGGTAATTTAATGTTGTGATAATACACAACGAAACGTACTGTAATCTGCACAGTCAATTTAACACCAGGTGACGTGTGGGCAGGCTCGAAGATAGAAGACCCCCGACGAGAGAGAAGCCGCGTCCCACACGGCTTCCACCACCAACGGTCTGAAGAACACCGGAGCCGCCAAGTCCCGAGTCCCCAGGTGGCCTCTGTCTTCGGCTGTCGACCCTGGTACTGCTGGCAGAAAGCAGAAATATGATGAGTGAGTGTGAGTCCGCATACTCAGTAAATCCACAGTCAGAGAGGGAGGAAGCACCTCCACCTCCAATCACACACTCGTGCAGCTCCTGTTTGAGCACTTATCTGGGTGGGAGGTGTTGCGAAGCCGTCGCTGAACACCTCAAACGCTACCTCCACAGACGAGTCTCACCGACAGGAAAACGGCTGCAAAGAAGAGTTTAGTCAGATACACAGTCTTAAGTTCACAGAGAAATTACCTTGGTAATGGTAGTCGATTTCTCGGCGGGGAGGTGGAGTTGCAGTCCGGCTTTTATGGTGGTGATGATGAACGAGTGACAGCTGGTGCAGAGGATGAGTGACAGCTGTCAGTTCTTCTGGGTCTGGCGCCCTCTCGTGCTTGGAGCCCACACTCCAAGCAGGGCGCCCTCTGGTGGTGGTGGGCCAGCAGTACCTCCTCTTCAGCGGCCCACACAACACAGATATCCACAAATGCAAATTTCATATTTGTAACTTGTAAACTGGTCTTTGCAAATAATGCTGTATTTGCAAATATAAAACTTAATTTTTTTTTTTTTAATTACATTTGTAAAACTGGAAATTGTATTTGTGAATTGAGTTTCAGCATTTGTGGATCACCAATTACACACATTCATCGCTTTCCTCTGCGACGTCATTTTGAGATTTTCTTTTCGCAAACACAGATCCACAAACAAATGCCGACTGATTTACAAATACACACTCATGCACACTGGATATCCACTAGATGGCAGTGTGGAGCCTGAGAGGAGCCTGAAAGCTGAAGGCAATGCCTCCCATTCTACTCTTACAAACCCTAGGAACTACAAGTAAGCCTGCAGTCTGAGAGCGAAGCGCTCTATTGGGGTGATATGGTACTATGAGGTCCCTAAGATAAGATGGGACCTGATTATTCAAAACCTTATAAGTAAGAATTCTATTCTGGAATTAACAGGGAGCCAATGAAGAAAAGCCAATATGGGTGAAATATGCTCTCTCCTTCTAGTCCCTGTCAGTACTCTAGCTGCAGCATTTTGAATTAACTGAAGGCTTCTCAGGGAACTTTTAGGACAACCTGATAATAATGAATTACAGTAGTCCAGCCTAGAAGAAATAAATGCATGAATTAGCTTTTCAGCATCACTCTGAGACAAGACCTTTCTAATTTTAGAGATATTGCGCAAATGCAAAAAAGCAGTCCTACATATTTGCTTAATATGCGCATTGATGGACATATCCTGATCAAAAATGACTCCAAGATTTCTCACAGTATTACTGGAGGTCAGGGTAATGCCATCCAGAGTAAGGATCTGGTTAGACACCATGTTTTTTAAGATTTGTGGGGCCAAGTACAATAACTTCAGTTTTATCTGAATTTAAAAGCAGGAAATTAGAGGTCATCCATGTCTTTATGTCTGAAAGACATTCCTGCAGTTTAACTAATTGGTGTGTGTCCTCTGGCTTCATGGATAGATAAAGCTGGGTATCATCTGCGTAACAATGAAAATTTAAGCAATGCTTTCTAATAATACTGCCTAAGGGAAGCATGTATAAAGTGAATAAAATCGGTCCTAGCACAGAACCTTGTGGAACTCCATAATTAACCTTAGTCCGTGAAGAAGACTCCCCATTTACATGAACAAATTGTAATCTATTAGATAAATATGATTCAAACTACTGCAGCGCAGTGCCTTTAATACCTATGGCATGCTCTAATCTCTGTAATAAAATTTTATGGTCAACAGTATCAAAAGCTGCACTGAGGTCTAACAGGACGAGCACAGAGATGGGTCTACTGTCTGAGGCCATAAGAAGATCATTTGTAACCTTCATTAATGCTGTTTCTGTACTATGATGAATTCTGAAACCTGACTGAAACTCTTCAAATAGACCATTCCTCTGCAGATGATCAGTTAGCTGTTTTACAACTACCCTTTCAAGAATTTTTGAAAGAAAAGTAAGGTTGGAGATTGGCCTATAATTAGCTAAGATAGCTGGGTCAAGTGATGGCTTTTTAAGTAATGGTTTAATTACTGCCACCTTAAAAGCCTGTGGTACATAGCCAGCTAATAAAGATAGATTGATCATATTTAAGATCGAAGCATTAATTAACAGTAGGGCTTCCTTGAGCAGCCTGGTAGGAATGGGGTCTAATAGACATGGTGATGGTTTGGAGGAAGTGACTAATGAAAGTAACTCAGACAGAACAATCGGAGAGAAAGAGTCTAACCAAATACCAGCATTACTGAAAGCAGTCGAACATAAAGATATGTCTTTGGGATGGTTATGAATAATTTTTCTCTAATAGTTAAAATTTTATTTGCAAAGAAAGTCATGAAGTCATTACGAGTTAAAGTTAAAGGAATACTCGGCTCAATAGAGCTCTGACACTTTGCCAGCCTGGCTACAGTGCTGAAAAGAAACCTGGGGTTGTTCTTATTTTCTTCAATTAGTGATGAATAGTAAGATGTCCTGGCTTGACGGAGGGCCTTTTTATAGAGCAAACATACTCTTTTTCCAGGCTAAATGAAGATCTTCTAAATTAGTGAGACGCCATTTCCTCTCCAGATTATGGGTTATCTGCTTTAAGCTGCGAGTTTGTGGGTTATACCACGGAGTCAGGCACTTCTGATTTAAGGCTCTCTTTTTCAGAGGAGCTACAGCATCCAAAGTTGTGCTCAATGAGGATGTAAATCTATTGACGAGATAATCTATCTCACTCACAGAGTTTAGGTAGCTACTCTGCACTGTGTTGGTATATGGCATTGGAGAACATAACAAAGAAGGAATCATATCCTTAAACCTAGTTACAGCGCTTTCAGAAAGACTTCTACTGTAATGAAACTTATTCCCCACTGCTGGGTAGTCCATTAAAGTAAATGTAAATGTTATTAAGAAATGATCAGACAAAAAGGGGTTTTCAGGGAATACTGTTAAGTCTTCAGTTTCTATGCCATATGTCAGAACAAGATCTAAAGTGTGGCTAAGGTGGTGGGTGGGCTCATTTACATTTTGAGTGAAGCCAACTGAGTCTAATAATAGATTAAATGCAGTGTTGAGTGTTGTGAAAGTGTAGGAACACGGACCCACAACAGGGGGAGCAAATGAACGGACAATGGAGGAGTCAAATAACACTGTTTTTACTGTTGTGAAACAGGCACAACAAATACAACCGATTACAATATGGAGATTGAGCTTAATTACAACGGTGTCGTGTGGGCAGGCTCGACGATAGGAGACGTCTGTCCAAGTCGAACCGGAACCAACCCGATTTCCTCTGCCACCGAACCCCGGGAATACTGGAGCCGCCAAGTCCCGAATTCCCAGGTGGCCACTGCCTCCGCTCGTCGGATCCGGTACTGCTGGCAGGAAACAGAAACAGTCAGGTGTGGATGCGGCTGCACCCAGCAACATGGAGGGTGGAGAGTCCACCTCCACCTCTCGTCAACAACAATCAAGAAATGTAGGAAGGTGAGTACTTATCCAAATGCTGTCTGGTAGTCAGCTGTCCTACAGATAATCAACAAGATTACACTTACAGTCACACGTATGTGTAGGCTGAGATTGGTACCTCTTTGGTAAGGCGATATTTCGGCAAATGAGGTGGAGATGCCGTCCTGCTGATATACCTCCTTATTGATTGGGATCAGCTGTCTCCAGTGATGGGTGACAGCTGTCATCCTGGCTGCTCCTGTAAGGCGGCAGCACCCTCCGGTGCCTGGAGCCCGCACTCCAGGCAGGGCGCCCTCTAGTGGTGGTGGGCCAGCAGTACCTCCTCTTCAGCGGCCCACACAACAGTTGAGGCTGTCATTCTCAGCATCTATGTGGATGTTAAAATCACCCACTATAATTATCTGAGCTAAGCACTAAGTCAGACAAAAGGTCTGAAAAATCACAAAGAAACTCACAGTAACGACCAGGTGGATGATAGATAATAACAAATAAAACTGGTTTTTGGGACTTCCAATTTGGATGGACAAGACTAAGAGTCAAGCTTTCAAATGAATTAAAGCTCTGTCTGGGTTTTTGATTAATTAATAAGCTGGAATGGAAGATTGCTGCTAATCCTCCCCCTCGGCCCGTGCTACGAGCATTCTGACAGTTAGTGTGACTCAGGGGTGTTGACTCATTTAAACTAACATATTCATCCTGCTGTAACCAGGTTTCTGTAAGGCAGAATAAATCAATATGTTGATCAATTATTATATCATTAACTAACAGGGACTTAGAAGAGAGAGACCTAATGTTTAATAGACCACATTTAACTGTTTTAGGCTGTGGTGCAGTTGAAGGTGCTATATTATTTTTTCTTTTTGAATTTTTATGCTTAAATAGATTTTTGCTGGTTATTGGTGGTCTGGGAGCAGGCACTATCTCTACGCGGATGGGGTGTTGGGGGATGGCAGGGGGAGAGAAGCTGCAGAGAGGTGTGTAAGACTACAACTCTGCTTCCCGGTCCCAACCCTGGATAGTCACAATTGGGAGGGTTTAATAAAATTGGCCAGATTTCTAGAGATGAGAGCTGCTCCATCCAAAGTGGGATGGATGCCGTCTCTCCTAACAAGACCAGGTTTTCCCCAGAAGCTTTGCCAATTATCTATGAAGCCCACCGCATTTTTTGGACACCACTCAGACAGCCAGCAATTCAAGGAGAACATGCAGCTAAACATGTCACTCCCGGTCCGATTGGGGAGGGGCCCAGAGAAAACTACAGAGTCCGACATTGTTTTTGCAAAGTTACACACCGATTCAATATTAATTTTAGTGACCTCCGATTGGCGTAACCGGGTGTCATTACTGCCGACATGAATTACAATCTTACCAAATTTACGCTTAGCCTTAGCCAGCAGTTTCAAATTTCCTTCAATGTCGCCTGCTCTGGCCCCCGGAAGACATTTGACTATGGTTGCTGGTGTTGCTAACTTCACATTTCTCAAAACAGTCGCCAATAACCAGAGTTTGATCCTCGGTTGGTGTGTCGCTGAGTGGGGAAAAATGGTTAGAGATGTGAACGGGTTGGTGGTGTACAGAGAGCTTCTGTTTAGAACTACGCTTCCTCCTCACAGTCACCCAGCCGGCCTGCTTTCCCGGCTGCTCGGGATCTGCTGGGGGACAGCTAACGGCGGCTAAGCTACCTTGGTCCGCACCAACTACAGGGGCCTGGCTAGCTGTAGGATTTTCCAAGGTGCGGAGACGAGTCTACAATTCGCCCAGCCTGGCCTCCAAAGCTATGAACAAGCTACACTTATTACAAGTACTGTTACTGCTAAAAGAGGCAGAGGAATAACTAAAAATTTCACACTCAGCGCAGAAAAGTGGGGGAGAGATAGGAGAAGCCGCCATGCTAAACCGGCTAAGAGCTAATAGCTGCACTAAGCTAGCGGATTCCTAAAAACACACAAAGTGAATAATGTGTGAATAATTTAGAGGAGATTCAGCAGAGAGGGTGCTTTAGTTAAGGCACGTGAAAATTACACTGTGAAATAAATCGTTATCTAGATCAATCTAACTACGTGGATTAAACAGCTAACAGATAGTGATACAATACCGCAGTGAGAGCCAACCACCAGTAGAGGCCAGTAGTCTGCAATAGTGCAGTCACCCTCACTGCACTACTGTCACCAGCATCTGTCTATTTTTACAGGCTTTTTCATAAGTTGAAATATGTCAATTGATGCTCCTCATGCAGTGTATATTCACACACAGTGTAAATATAAGGTCTTACCTGTTCGTTTTAGTGAAGAAAAGTCCCTCTCTGGGACTTTACGCTGTCAGATCAGTTAGCAGAACGGCGCCTTCTCCTCCCACCCTTCCACACCCGTTCTCTGTCTTGGCGCAACAAGTAGAAAAAGTCACAGCACCTCATTAATGTCTCATTTACCACAGCCTCCATCCGATCCTGGCTACACGAGATAAAATCTCAAGAAAAAGTTCAAATTACTCAGTTCTCTGTGTGGAGCAGAGACACCGTTGAAATGTCATCCAGCGCGCGCATCAATATTTATGTGTAACATTTCAGGGGAAAAAAAGCATTTACAGTACGTATTTAATTAAAAGTTAAAAAATCTTTCTGTGTAAATATCTCATGTTACAAATTGGAGACCCACAGCTTATAGACAAGTGTAGCTTATTTATGTACAATTTCTTTTTTCTTTTTAAAATTGGTGGGTGCGTCTAATATTCAGGTGCACTCTATAGTTCAGTAAACAGAAATTAGCTGTTTCAGAGCATTTTTCCATCATCTTGGTTTATTTTGTTCAGACCAACAGCCAGCTGACATCACCATACATCTCTACTCTGATTGAGTGCTTGCATGTGTGTGTGTGTGTGTGTGTGTGTGTGTGTGTGTGTGTGTGTGTGTGTGTGTGTGTGTGTGTGTGTGTGTTTAATCAATCCAAAGCTTTCATTTGCAAACAGTGTGTCCCATTCTGAAAAATATTAACACTATTGTACTGTAATGTAATTACTTTAATTTTTTTTGCTTGAACTCTGTTCACAAATGTCAGAGGAAGAGATTTGCACATGCACAGATGGGTGTATAATGCCCATCCGTGCACATGGACGCAAACCCACAACCTTCTTGCATTATTTCTGACAGGCATCTTGTACCTTTTATTTCTTCTTTCTCTCCTCCTCCTCTCTCGTCTTTGTCATCTTTGTCTGGGTGTTCCCTGATCGCCACCACTGATCATTCCTCTCTGTCTCTAGCCACTTATGTCCTTGTCTCCTCCTGCTGGATTGCTCCATTCTCAGCATCCTTCTCCTCACATACCTCACATTGTGTTTTATAAGTTACCTCTTCAGTTTCCAGAACTGGAGGAGCTCTCTCATTAGTAGCTCAGCAAAGCACATCAGCAAAGTTAGATCGCAATTTATTTCTTTGTTTTGAGACAATCCCTTTTATTCAGATGGTGATGAGATACGGGCTTCTGCGTGCTCCCCCTTTTATTCCCCCGTTCTCTCTCTCCCTCTTTCTCTTTCATGTTTCTTTTCCTGTGTGCCTCCGCCAAATGTGGCAACACCTTATTTTTCTTCCTCTCTCTGGAGCCTCATCTGTGTCTAAAATCCTCAATATAAAAAGAAAGAACAGGTTCTCTGCCTCATTTATGGGTAAATAGTGTCTTTTTTTTAGCAGATAATAGAAAGGATGCTACAATGAATTAATCGTGCTTCACGGTAAATGTGACCAAAGACAGAAAAAGCTCTTTTGAAAAGTGAGGTTTCTCAGCAGGTTTTAGATCCGTGGGAGATTCCATTGGAAGTGTTTTGACAAAACTGAAAAAAGTACACAAGATTTCGTACACAAGATTTTCCTCTTCATTAGCTCTGTTTAAGAGAAGCAATATTTTTTTCTGTTTCTGGTTAATTTGCAAAAAAATCAGTGCAGTCACTCTGATCTTAACAGCAAATGAGGATATATGAAATCTATTTTGTATCAGTTTTCCATTTGTTTTAAATGTATTTATTTATTGTTTGTCTAATGCATATTGGGCGCCATTAGCTTTGTATTGCATGCAGCAGGCTGAGGGTAAAACATCACACAGAAAGATTTGTCTGTGCATCATCATGTCTGAGAGGCACTGTGTCCCAGCCAGTACACTGACTTTCCACTGCCCTTGGTGTCTTTTTGGAAATGCTAGGGAATCACTGATCTCCATAGCAACTGGGTTATTACATCATTACATTCCAGCTGCTGTCATCAAGCTGGTGTTTGGCCAAGCTCTGCGGCAGCCCAACAGCTTCACACACACACACACACACACGAAACTTCTGAGTTCCCTGACTGTGTGTTGGAAGTCGCAGTCAGCAATGCGACTGCACAGCTAATTTTAATTTGAAGTAGTAGACAGAACAACACCTCCCTTAAGCACCATGTGCACAATTTTAATTTTGAATCATTCTATATTACAAGAGGCTGATGGTAAGGTCACAGTTTCATGTCTGCTTTCCCTGCAATAGTAACAACATTGGGCGTGGACAGCAAAAATGTAGATGAGTGAGTGAGTGAATGATTGAGTGAGTTGGTACATCCCAGCCAGCTTGTATAAATTGTAACTCACCAAATTAAAAAGAGCACGTAACGAGGATTAAATGAACTTTGATGCACCAGATCAATAAGTCATTTGCTTCTCAGTGAGTTTCACCTTCAATCAGTATACAAATAATGGATATTTATGAGTTCAATGGTACAAATATTTCATGAGGTAAAAGATGGAACTTACCATTCAATGAGAGGAAGCACTTGCTTTCACTGCGGAAAGTTCCGATGTCACCGACCGAATGGTCCCCTCTAAAAATTGGTTCCCCCTTCCTTCACCCTGCCGTCACTGCGCATGGGTCTGAGACTGACTCTGAGTCTGACTTTCTACACCCAAAGTGATCAAAGGGAGTAATCAGATGACAAATTAAAACCTCTTAAATCATTCTAAAATCAGTTTTAAGTTGAAACAAGACATTTTAAACAGAAACTAGGCGATAATCGGTGAATCGTTACTGACACTCCAAAATGACGTAGGAGCAGCAGCAGCACATCAGACTCAGACGTGCTGGTGTGGCGCTCTGATCAGCCCCAGTCTTTTATTATGAAATAATGCTGAATTTATGTGTTACTGATTGTTGTAAGCCTCAGATATCTGTTGTTGAGATAGATGATGACTGGAGTGCAGTTTGAAGGAGAAATGAGGTGATAATGGGTGAATAATTGCTGATGCTCAGAAATGATGCTATTGACACTTCAAAATGATCCATGCGCAGTGAAGACAGGGCGGACTGATTTTTAGGGAGGGTGCGTTTGGTCGGTGACACTGGGTTCAAGGCCATTCTTGCCCACTCTCCATGTAGAGAGTGGGTATGTGGCAATGGGGAGTTGGGTCAGGAATAGGGTTGGGTATTCAGAACTGGTTCTTTTCAAGAATCCTTAAGAAATGATTCGATCCACCAGCATCAATAGCCTTTTTGCTTAATGATTCCTTTATTGGTCCTTCAGAGCGGCTGTTGTTTTTGAGGGTGTTTGTCGGGAAAATGATCATTGATCGTTGATTCTGCAGATCGTTGATTCTGCAGCGTGACTCTGCTTGAAGCAATGAAGCAGTGCTCCGACCCGCTGCTTCGTTGGTTCTTTGCTTTGCTGCTTTTCAGAAGTGGCAAATCCGCTTCTTAATCCCTCTCAAAGCCATCACAGTATGTCAGTCATGAGTCACGTTTGTGCTGATTAAAGTCACTAACTGGGACTCCTGTCTTGTTGCGAGAAAGAAACAAGAATCGTCCTCCATTCTGTTCGCACAGCTCCAAACTTGCATGACTCTTTGCCGAGTCAAGTTAGAAAGATAGAGTCCAGTCAGAATTAATAACTTCAAAGCATATCACTCTTTTAAATCAAATGACACCTCTTTCCAAACATTGTAATATGAATATAAACTGCAGTCGATCAAATGTGGGTTTTTTCTCCCAAAATGAGACTACTTTTAGTACACAGAAAATTCACAAGAGGTATCAATAAGGGAATCGATAAGGAATCGGATCGATAAGCTGAATCGATAATGGCATCGATATTGATAATATCTTATCAATACCCATCCCTAGTCAGGAAGGGCATCCGGTGTAAACATTGTGCCAAATTAACATGCAGATCCACCTTAGATCTGCTGTGGAGATCCAAAGTGAAAACAAGGGAGAAGCCAAAGGGACTTTACAAAATGAATAGAATGTGTGGCTGGGGATGGTGCAAAAACTTGTCTTTGGTTTTGCAAATTACTGGTGGTTCCCTGGGAACACTTCACCCAAAAAAGTTCAGAATCTTTAAAATACCTGTTTTTGACCTTATTTTGCAGTCCCCATGAAATGGAAGACATCACAAGCCTTTTTGACAAACATCTAATAGCAGCTCACTCAGTCTGTCACTGAGTACTGTATCTGGGGGTAGTTTTAGACAACAGGCTCAAGTGGGATCAGTGTACAGAAGTCATCCAGAAGGCAGCAGAGGCTTTACTTTCTGAAAAGGTTTCATTTGATGTTGACTGCTAAATGCTTACGCTGTTTTTCAGTGTCTTTTTGGAGAGTGTTCTAATGTTTTGGATAATTTTCTGGTTTGGCAGTGAAACTGAATCACAAAAGAGTGCACTTTGAAAAATGGTAACCACTGCCAGTACGTTTCTAGGTAACAACTTAAGTAGCCTAGAATATCATTACAAAGAAATATCCCTCAGCAATTCATACAAAATCTTATGGCCCAGTCACACGACATGCGACAATTCCTGAATGAAGGGAAAAAAGTAAAAAAAATCGCAAATCATTCAGAAAAGGTGGATGAACAAACTTTAGCACCAAATAGCCTGCGAATCAAGAACACAAAAAGAACAAAAGAAGAATAAAATGAAACCGAAGCTAACGCCGATCTCCACGCTTTAAACGAAATGCACCTGGAGCCACTGCTGGAGCAATGTGTGTCTGCATCTCTGCGTCCCAGAATTCGGCACTGGAATGAAGCTCATAGCGCCTGAGTCCTGAAGAAGCAAACAGAAGCACATGATTCAACTCACTGTGGAGATCTGTGCGCACGTCGGTGGATCCACCTGCTCTGGTTCCTCGTCCAGAACAAAAGAGGGATCATCTCCTTCATCATCAGAATCCTCACTGTCTGGTTCAGACTCTGAAGACACGATGCGCACTCTGTCTTGCTCCAATAAAAAAAAAAAAAATCTGAAGCGCTTGCTCAACATTCATAAGGTGCCTCATTTTTACAAAAAAAAAAAAAAAACACCACCACACTAACCACACACACTAAATACTCCACCAAAATTATACACAGTACAAACACGCCAAATATTTCTCAAATCTCTCAAATACCAAAACTTTAAAAGTAATGCATGTCATGGCATCATTCCTATGGGTGAGGTCAATTTAAAAGTCCAAATGAAACGACCACATCTTATGTGCATGTTTCATGCACAGTGGTTAGTAGCAACGCTACACATAGCAGAGTAACAGGTGTTACTAGATGCTATGCTCCCATGGGTGATCTTTCCATGGTCAATTTTTTGCAGTCTGATTCTGTGCATGCACTTGCTAAGTTGCCTTGTCTACACAGATCTGTTTACTTCCCAGAGATCCTCTCCACACCTTTCCCTTGCATTCACTACAGCACTGTGCACCTTGGACATACCTGTTTAATTACCATCTGTACACCCGAAATGCGCGCATACTCAGCGTTTTTCGCATGGCGTTGCAATCGTAGATTTGCTTGCAGCTGCATATATTTGCTTTTACTGTATGCATTCTGTTGTGTGTCACCCTTGCCGCACTCCTGCCTTCATTTTCTTTTTTTTTTTTTGCGCTGTAGAAATGCGCTCCCTTCTCAAAACGGTAAAGCAAACAGCACTCTGGTTTGAAGATATACAGCGGGACACACTGCTTCCTTGTCAGGGCTGGGAACATCAGATTGCAAAGTTCAGAGTCCATCTGTGTCGTCCCCCCCCCCCCCCCCCCCCCAAAAAAAGTGGAAAATATTGGCATTTAAACTCATAAGCAAAATTAAAACTGTCCGTCTCTTGTTTCACCATTGAGAGCGAGACAGAGAGAGAGAGAGAATGCGAGCGACGGGGGAAAGAGAGAGAGAGAGATGCTGTCTGTCTCTCTGCCTTTTTTCTCCAGAACCCTGATGTTTTTGATCACCGGTGCTGTGGCTGTGTGATCAAGCAGTTAGTCACACACACACGCATGGGTTTGATTACCAGTTCTGATCACGGACGCACAAGCGCTGCGTACGTGGATCAGACACACACACGCGCACGTGCCTCATCTTCTCTGCAGCTGATTCACTCTGGATGAATGCATTCTGTGTTTGGATGTGTTGTAGCGCACACGCACATACACATGTGCACAAGGACTGCCTCATACATAATTTAGCGACTCAAACATTCAAAAAAGAATTAAGCCATTTGCGATCACACTGGGGTTTCTGTTTTCATATGTCACACCTCTGTGAATCAAAGCTGTTCACACATTTACTGTCCACTGTTGCTGGAAAGTTTTCCCACACTTGATGCTCAAAGTCTCACTTCTGTAAACTGCAACCTGGTTTGCACAAACCGAGGCACAGTTTGCTCTGAGAGATCACAGCAGACGACACGAAATATTATTACGTTGTGTCAGCCCTCAGCTGCATGGAAACAAGCGAGGCTGATCGCGCTCCTGCAAAGCTCCCCGCTGCAAACAAATACCCAGCGATCAAGGATCACTTCTTCACAACTTTTGAAATGTCAGACTGAAAGAGCCAGCAGGCACTTCTCTCTGCACGGACTGGAGGACAACAAGCCCTTCACAGTTCAGAATGCTGCAGCTCCAGCCGGACTTTTTGTGCAGCAACTCTTTCCTCAACTCTTTCCTCTTTCCTGGTGCACGCAGCACTGGAACAACATCACAATCACACACTGGCGTGCGCTGGCGGAGGAGGCCAAGAAATTCTGCCTGGCTGGCCAGCACCACCGCATGACTGCGGCAGCACTCACCACAGCACACACAGCAGCAGAAACCCCACGCCACACACAGCAGCTCTGCCGTGGAAGAGCTGCATCTCTCCTCTACAAACCAACTTCTGTACTGTAGGAAAACATTCAGCTGGTCGAACGAAGTCAGACTAAACGCTAACATTACAAAAACTAAGCAAACGATAAGAAACTGTCAAGAACTACAGCAAAACAAAATACGGATGAATTGAGGGTGGCATTCGTTCAAATTTTTCAATAGTTTAAAAATCCTGATGAAGCGCCAGCTGCAGGAATGAAGCTGTGTGAAGGTTAAACGATGCCAATGAAAGTCCGGATTTCTTGTTTTGTTTGGGCTTCGTTGCCATTTGTTTAGTGCCGTGTTCAGTGGTCGTCACAGTTCCGCTAATCTGCTAACCGCTAATTATCGAAGGTAACATTTTTGTTAGCGGATTAGCTTTTCAGATAACTTTGAAAACCATCAGCAGACCAATTAGCTTCCGATAAATTTAGTTCCAATAACTTTTAGACTGCTAACAGTTAGCGGGCATTGTGAATAAAGCTTAACAGTTTAAAACATTTGCAAAGTCTGAAATCATAGATTTTAGTGTCTGCCTGTTACATGTTTTGTAGCAGACAGACAGCTGTGAGTGGCAACACTCAATCCAATGACAGCAGAGGAGAGCTGACTACCAGAGAGAAAGGAAGAGGAAGGGGGAAAAGATATTTTTATTTTATTACACCATACAGACTTGCAGACATAACACACAAGTCATGCACAGGCAGACAGTTTTGACTTATGGTTAAAATTTTAAACAAACTAATTCTGAACAATTTATCGAAATTACCGTCACTTCTGTCGTTTTACAAACTGAAAATATCAGCTATATGTTTTAGTTTTAAAGTAATGCACTAATTTTGAAGGGATTAACATTTAAAGACACACAGGCTGCAATGCATTATGGGAAAAATAGTTTCCTGACATCAGTGGTGGTTGGTCGGTATAGAAGGAATCGCGATAATATCACGTGCTGGGCTGTGTCACACCGGTAGGCAAAAAAAAATCTATTGCAGCCACTGACTGCAAGACTGTGCACTCAGTGATCCATCACACGCTGACAAATAGGTGCTGTGCATAAAAAACACATCACATCCAGATGGATGGCAATCCGTTTGAAAGATTTTCACTTAGCAAGCAGTCTCAAGGATCGGATGTGGTTTGGCTCAGAATTGTGTCCAATACAGGTGGAAGATGGGATCACATGAGCTCACTCTGTATTCCAACACATCAAATTAAAAACAAACCTCCCCTTCTGTATTTTATTATTTTATTTTGGTTTTCTCTGTGCAGCTCCACATTTAGGCGATAAGCTGTGACTGAAGTTATTATGAGGCTGCAACTAACAACGATCTGATTTTCGGTTCATTCTTTTGAAGTCACACATAGTGTTCAACATGCGCAAAAGAACGATTTTGCAGACAAACGGATGAACACAAAATGTAAAGTTGGACTCACCGGTGTCAAAATGACTGTAAGCCGAAGAAGAAATAAAACCAGTGAGAAGAAACACAGAGGAAACTGTCCAAGAATCCATGGTTTGGTTGTAGCTGGTCTGGTGGCTTTCAGGTTGTTAAAATGTAGAACATACATACATTACATTACACACACACACACACACACACATATATATATATATATATATATATATATATATATATATATATATATATATATATATATATAATCAACGTGCGGGTGTATATAATTAAAACAGCTGCCTCGTGTTTTTTTTTTCCTTTGGCTCATTGTTTTTCTTTTTTTTTAATTTCAGGAAATAGTTTAAACCAGTTCTCTGCTCAGCGGGTCTGAACAGGGAAATATATGACCTTTTTAAAAAATGTATTTGGTCTATTTATTGCTAAATTTCCCTCCACTTTAATGGCCTTGTGTATTACTGGCCACTGTGCTATGGACCCTCTGTAATGGGTTGTTGTTGAGGTCAAGTCTGTCTGTCAGCCTCTTTGTCTTATGCCACTTGTTAACCGTGTGTATGTGTCTGTGTGTAAATTATGGGGACATGCAATAAGGTTGTATGGTCATGCCAAGAGAGATCAACTTGTGTCACATGTACACTCACTGAGAAAGAATCTCTCTAAGGGGACAGTAAAGTGTCTGTTCTATTTATTATGGGCCAAAATATGCAACAGAACTGAGAACAAGAACTGGAATTGAAGAATAGATAGAACATGTGGCTCGGGATGCCACAAAAACCTTTCGTGTGAACAGAAAATCGGTGACGGCTAAATGAAAAAACTGCTTTGAAATATAGTGAAACCTTTGATACATTGATACATTGGTGTTTCTGGCATTGTTCCAGAGTCCATATGCAAAGGAAAACCTCACTGGCTGTGCTGTCAGCTGCTGAACACTGACACTTGTTGGGTAACTCAGGAGTGTGAATTTATATCACATGCATTTCTTGTGCGTAATTGCAAACCGCAAAAAGGAATAGTCATTTGAACCTGCCTCTCCTCTGCAATCGCCTTGAGGAAGGGTAGTCCTGAAAACCTTTGGCACCATTTAAATAGGGTTAGCAGCATTTGATCGTCCAATTTTCAGTTAGCTGGGTCCCAATGGATCCCTCTCATGGATGGCAGTAACTTTGCTTCAGCTTGTTATGATTTGTGCAGGTGTGGTGGTTGTTGCTCTGTTCACTTTGTAAAGTGTTGTTTGTGTCATTGCTTTTTCTTAATCTCTCTACCTGCTGTTGAGTGCACAGATACAAACTGTGCTGTCTCCTTCAGATGGATCATTCATCAAGTTGCTATTACTGCCACAGAGGGGCCAGTGCATCCCAGAAGGCCTTGCACCTGTGTGCCTCCTCTTCTGCATAGGTCAAAGTGACCTTGCTGCCTGAGTAAACGCTCTGACTGTGTTCCCTCAACCAGAAGACGTTTTTATGTGCGCAGCGTGTCGCAGACCCTCACAAAGAGGAGCTGAGGGGAGGTGAAATGAGGCGAGCTGTGACTGGAGTGAGAGGAGTGAAGGTGGATGAGAGAAAAAAAGCGCTGTGGCTTAGCCTGAGGTGTGTCACATTGTGCTGTAATTTTCCTGATATCACCGTGATGTTATTAGGTTTAAGTAGAATGCCCTGGGAATTAAGATTTATTTTATTTTTTAAAGTGTGAATATGTAGGTGCAATTTTAATTTATCCTTTTTTTCTCCATTGTGTGCCTCTTGTATTTTTACATCATCTAGTTATCACGCAATTCGGTTGCATTTTATAGCAAATCTAAAATAAGAATTTGATGTCAGTGCATATATCTGCTCAACGGTCAGGGGTGGTGGCGATTAAAAATGTATAAATTGTTAGAAGGCAGAGGATGATGCAGCACATCTTAGAGTGAAGGTGAAATCTCTGCATGAGTTACGGTTCACAGAACATTCACAGACTACAGTCTCAAGAAAATCTGTATTCAACTTGCCTGGAGTCTTTTTGAGTGGAAATCCTCCAATGGAATAGAAGAGAATGTTTTATTCCCATGCCAACACACAGTTGATAGTAAATTGCATCAGTGCATCTCTTAAAGCTATAAGGCCACCAAAATTTCACTAAACTGATAATTTAGTGTCTACTGACAATCAAGCAGTATATGAGGGCTGTCAATAAAGTTACGGTCCTTTTTATTTTTTTCAAAAACTATATGGATTTCATTCATATGTTTTTACGTCAGACACGCTTGAACCCTCGTGCGCATGCGTGAGTTTGTCCACGCCTGTCGGTGACGTCATTCGCCTGTGAGCACTCCTTGTGGGAGGAGTCGTCCAGCCCCTCGTCGGAATTCCTTTGTCTGAGAAGTTGCTGAGAGACTGGCGCGTTGTTTGATCAAAATTTTTTCTAAACCTGTGAGACACATCGAAGTGGACACGGTTCGAAAAATTAAGCTGGTTATCAGTGAAAATTTTAACGGCTGATGAGAGATTTTGAGGTGAGACTGTCGCTTTAAGGACTTTTCACGGTGCGAGACGTCGCTCAGCGCTCTCAGCCGCCGTCGTCAGCCTGTTCAAGCTGAAAACCTCCATATTTCAGGTTCTATTGATCCAGGACGTCGTGAGAGAACAGAGAAGTTTCAGAAGAAGTCGGTTTCAGCATTTTATCCGGATATTTCACTGTTAAAGGAGATTTTTTTAATGAAAGACGTGTGGACGGGTCCGTGCGTCGGGACACAGCCGCCGCGACGCTCCACCACAGGAAAAACACCTCTGTTGAAAGCCTTAAGGACAAGTTGGAACATGTCCTGCTGTTAAACAATTTCTCATATACTCACTCCACTGAAAGCCATCAAAAGCCACCTGGATTTTTACAAATGGTTATCAACACGGAGGTGTTTTTCCTGTGCCGCCGCACCGCGTCGGCTGCGTCCCGACGCGTGGATCCGTCCGCACGTCTTTCATTAAAAAAATCTCCTTTAACAGTGAAATATCCGGATAAAATGCTGAAACCGACTTCTTCTGAAACTTCTCTGTTCTCTCACGACGTCCTGGATCAATAGAGCCTGAAATGTGGAGGATTTCAGCTTGAACAGGCTGACGACGGCGGCTGAGAGCGCTGAGCGACGTCTCGCACCGTGAAAAGTCCTTAAAGCGACAGTCTCACCTCAAAATCTCTCATCAGCCGTTAAAATTTTCACTGAAAACCAGCTTAATTTTTTGAACCGTGTCCACTTCGATGTGTCTCACAGGTTTAGAAAAAATTTTGATCAAACAACGCGCCAGTCTCTCAGCAACTTCTCAGACAAAGGAATTCCGACGAGGGGCTGGACGACTCCTCCCACAAGGAGTGCTCACAGGCGAATGACGTCACCGACAGGCGTGGAAAAACTCACGCATGCGCACGAGGGTTCAAGCATGTCTGACGTAAAAACATATGAATGAAATCCATATAGTTTTTGAAAAAAATAAAAAGGACAGTTACTTTATTGACAGCCCTTGTAATGTCGGTTTATTTTTTAAACATCTTTTTAAAATTCCAGCTCATTTTATGAAAGAGAACATATTTATCTAGGGAGAATTCCAAAGTGAATATTTTCTTTTTTCAATGCTGTCTGCAGGAGGATGTGTCTGTGAACATGCATGAGCTTTTGAAAAGACTGGAAGTTACCTTTGACTTCGAGTGATGTGTGCACGTAGCATGCACACTGACATCCGTGAGATGTCTTGTAAACCATTTCAGAGGTGTTGTCTAGTTACAAGAACACAGTGTTTTTAGTTTCGGAAGTGTTTATTTAGAAGTGTTTCCAGTTGGATCACTTTCCTGGATGTACTGACTCCTCAGTGATTGAACGGCACTCTTCTATTTAATGCAAGGTTATAATCGTCCCTTTTATTTTCATTACCTGTGCATTAATTTTGTTCGTCTTTAAGTGCAACAGCTATAGATTTTAGCTCATTAATTTACTGCTGTGTGAATCCTAGGAGTGGTTAGCTTCTCATTAGTGCTTAGCTTATGCTAGCTTTTGCTACTCACTTATTCTTTTTTTAGTACACAACACTTTAAAATAACTTGCACAATGTTGTCAGACAGTGTAGCCCTCTTAGAGAGAGTTGTGTCTGTAAGTTAGAGCAGTTGTTTAGTTCAGTGGCATTGGCTAGCACGGGGACTTCAAACAAGCTTAGCGTTGGCTCACCTAGCATGCCCATTAGCATTAGTTTAGCTTCGCCCGCTAAAGATGATGTAAGGCTTGGCGCCTGGTTGTGGTACCTGGCTCACAGTCACCACTGTGAACCATTTTTCAGCCTTACTTAGGCCTATTGATAGTCCGCTGAGCCCACGGGTAACTTCTATCCCTATCTCCAGGCCAGAATGCTGTGCATTAGTAATAGGGGATTCTATTACCCACAAAATCAGATTACAGACACCAGCCGATGTTAAATGTATTCCTAGGGCCAGAGCACCCGACAATGCCTCTCACCTTAGGGTGCTGACTATGCGTAAGGGCAGACAGACAAAGAAACATGACACTAGTTATATCCACATAGTTATTTGGCACCATTGATGTTAGCATGCAACAATTAGAAGTCACAACAATGGACATAGCGAGGACTTGTAATCTTGCCAGAAAGATGTGTTGGCATCGATTAATAGTCTGTGGTCCCCTCCCCTGTCAGGGAAACAGTGAGACATTTAGCAGGCTAATATCTGTGAATAGGTGGCTTGCGCAGTTTTGCAGACATTAGGGTTTTAGTGTTATTGATAACTGGCCCCCTTTCTAGGGTCA
Source organism: Thalassophryne amazonica (assembly GCF_902500255.1). Taxonomy (NCBI): domain Eukaryota; kingdom Metazoa; phylum Chordata; class Actinopteri; order Batrachoidiformes; family Batrachoididae; genus Thalassophryne; species Thalassophryne amazonica. Next base: position 66,715,662 of record NC_047104.1, on the reverse strand, counting down.
TACATGTCAACCCCTTTGAGGGTCCACCTGTATAACCAAATGAGAAAATCCATAAAATCAACACAAAATCCTTATAACCTCCAAACTGCACCAAAATCAGTTTTATTACAGTACACACAACCGCATAGCGGTGTCACATAACTGGGTTTTTGTCCACAAATTGAGTTGCCGCAATGACATTAAAGTCAGGATCATTAGTATTTCCTCCACAGTTAATTTCAAACAATAGCAATCTAGTATTCATGCGTCAAGCTGAATTTTATTGAACTGAATGTGTCAAATTTAGTTATTTTTTACAGAAATGAGAACTGTCTGTCACTAATGGAAATACATTAATAAAATCATGAAAAATAAATTGAATAAAGTAAATAAATATGAAATTGGTCACTGGATCCTTAAACTTTGGACATAATAACCTCTTCATGGTGGATCCTTGATCTGTGGACATAAATAGGAATAAACAAAATCTGTAGTTTTTGTCAAAAGCATTTCCTTTCAGACATTATTAACATGAATGTCTTTCCATACATCTGAGCTGAGCTCTTGCAGCTGCTGTGCTTCACATCAGCTTCAGTTTAATTCATAAAGAATGCAGGGCGTCTCATTTTGGGTAGAAAAAAAGTTTTAGTCGATTGTAGTTTCGTGTCTATAATACAGTGTTTTAAAGAGGTGTCATTTTATTTAAAGCGGCAATTCGTTTTGAAGTTATTGATTCCAACTGGACTCTGTCTCAGCAGACAACGAAACGGAGGACGATTCTCTCTTCTTGACTACAACAAGACAAGAGTCCCAGTTAGTGACTTTAATCCACACAAAAGTGACTCACGATATTTTAATGGCTGTGAGAGGAGTTAAGAAGCAGACTTGCCGTTTCTGAAGAGCAGTGAATCAAAGAACCATTGAGGTAGTGGATTGAAGCATTGCTTCATTTGGTTCACGCATCAAAGTAGAGTCTCGCTGCAGAAACGGTTGATTACAGACCCGCTGCAGACCAAACCCTGTAAGACTTTATTTGTACGTCCGTATGACTCTGAAACTCAGAAAAATCCGTATAATTTACGGACAATCCGTATAGGTTGACATGTATGTAGGGTGGCCATGGCTTCCTGATGCCAGACAGCCTTCACCCTACTGGGGAAAGCAGTGCTTTCCCCAGGCCTCTACTGGTGGTTGGCTCTCACTGCGGTATTGTATCACTTCCTGTTCCGGAGCACAGCGGTGTTTTTCTGTATCTGTTAGCTGTTTAATCTGCGCAGTTAGATTGATCTAGTTATCTAGATTACGATTTGTTTCCCAGTGTAATCTTTACGTGCCTTAACTAAAGCACTCCTTCTGCTGAATCACCTCTAAATTATTTACACATTATTCACTTTGCGTGTTTTTAGGAATCCGCTAGCTTAGCGTAGCTACTAGCTCTTAGCCGATTTAGCATGGCGGCTTCTCCTGTCTCTCCCGCACTTTTCTGCTCTGGGTGTGAAATGTTTAGTTATTCCTCGGCCTCCTTTAGCAGTAATGGTACTTGTAATAAGTGTAGCTTATTCGTAGCTTTGGAAGCCAGGCTGGGCGAATTGGAGACTCGGCTCCGCACCGTGGAAAATTCTACAGCTAGCAAGGCCCCTGTAGTCGGTGCGGACCAAGGTAGCTTAGCCGCCGTTAGTTCCCCCCTGGCAGATCCCGAGCAGCCGGGAAAGCAGGCCGACTGGGTGACTGTGAGGAGGAAGCGTAGCCCTAAACAGAAGCCCCGTGTACACCGCCAACCCGTTCACATCTCTAACCGTTTTTCCCCACTCGACGACACACCCGCCGAGGATCAAACTCTGGTTATTGGCGACTCTGTTTTGAGAAATGTGGAGTTAGCGACACCAGCAACCATAGTCAATTGTCTTCCGGGGGCCAGAGCAGGCGACATTGAAGGAAATTTGAAACTGCTGGCTAAGGCTAAGCGTAAATTTGGTAAGATTGTAATTCACGTCGGCAGTAATGACACCCGGTTACGCCAATCGGAGGTCACTAAAATTAACATTAAATCGGTGTGTAACTTTGCAAAAACAATGTCGGACTCTGTAGTTTTCTCTGGGCCCCTCCCCAATCGGACCGGGAGTGACATGTTTAGCCGCATGTTCTCCTTGAATTGCTGGCTGTCTGAGTGGTGTCCAAAAAATGAGGTGGGCTTCATAGATAATTGGCAAAGCTTCTGGGGAAAACCTGGTCTTGTTAGGAGAGACGGCATCCATCCCACTTTGGATGGAGCAGCTCTCATTTCTAGAAATCTGGCCAATTTTCTTAAATCCTCCAAACCGTGACTATCCAGGGTTGGGACCAGGAAGCAGAGTTGTAGTCTTACACACCTCTCTGCAGCTTCTCTCCCCCTGCCATCCCCTCATTACCCCATCCCCGTAGAGACGGTGCCTGCTCCCAGACTACCAATAACCAGCAAAAATCTATTTAAGCATAAAAATTCAAAAAGAAAAAATAATAAAGCACCTTCAACTGCACCACAGACTAAAACAGTTAAATGTGGTCTATTAAACATTAGGTCTCTCTCTTCTAAGTCCCTGTTGGTAAATGATATAATAATTGATCAACATATTGATTTATTCTGCCTAACAGAAACCTGGTTACAGCAGGATGAATATGTTAGTTTAAATGAGTCAACACCCCCGAGTCACACTAACTGTCAGAATGCTCGTAGCACGGGCCGGGGTGGAGGATTAGCAGCAATCTTCCATTCCAGCTTATTAATTAATCCAAAACCCAGACAGAGCTTTAATTCATTTGAAAGCTTGTCTCTTAGTCTTGTCCATCCAAATTGGAAGTCCCAAAAACCAGTTTTATTTGTTATTATCTATCGTCCACCTGGTCGTTACTGTGAGTTTCTCTGTGAATTTTCAGACCTTTTGTCTGACTTAGTGCTTAGCTCAGATAAGATAATTATAGTGGGCGATTTTAACATCCACACAGATGCTGAGAATGACAGCCTCAACACTGCATTTAATCTATTATTAGACTCTATTGGCTTTGCTCAAAAAGTAAATGAGTCCACCCACCACTTTAATCATATCTTAGATCTTGTTCTGACTTATGGTATGGAAATAGAAGACTTAACAGTATTCCCTGAAAACTCCCTTCTGTCTGATCATTTCTTAATAACATTTACATTTACTCTGATGGACTACCCAGCAGTGGGGAATAAGTTTCATTACACTAGAAGTCTTTCAGAAAGCACTGTAACTAGGTTTAAGGATATGATTCCTTCTTTATGTTCTCTAATGCCATATACCAACACAGTGCAGAGTAGCTACCTAAACTCTGTAAGGGAGATAGAGTATCTCGTCAATAGTTTTACATCCTCATTGAAGACAACTTTGGATGCTGTAGCTCCTCTGAAAAAGAGAGCTTTAAATCAGAAGTGTCTGACTCCGTGGTATAACTCACAAACTCGTAGCTTAAAGCAGATAACCCGTAAGTTGGAGAGGAAATGGCGTCTCACTAATTTAGAAGATCTTCACTTAGCCTGGAAAAAGAGTCTGTTGCTCTATAAAAAAGCCCTCCGTAAAGCTAGTACATCTTTCTACTCATCACTAATTGAAGAAAATAAGAACAACCCCAGGTTTCTTTTCAGCACTGTAGCCAGGCTGACAAAGAGTCAGAGCTCTATTGAGCTGAGTATTCCATTAACTTTAACTAGTAATGACTTCATGACTTTCTTTGCTAACAAAATTTTAACTATTAGAGAAAAAATTACTCATAACCATCCCAAAGACGTATCGTTATCTTTGGCTGCTTTCAGTGATGCCGGTATTTGGTTAGACTCTTTCTCTCTGATTGTTCTGTCTGAGTTATTCTCATTAGTTACTTCATCCAAACCATCAACATGTTTATTAGACCCCATTCCTACCAGGCTGCTCAAGGAAGCCCTACCATTATTTAATGCTTCGATCTTAAATATGATCAATCTATCTTTGTTAGTTGGCTATGTACCACAGGCTTTTAAGGTGGCAGTAATTAAACCATTACTTAAAAAGCCATCACTTGACCCAGCTATCTTAGCTAATTATAGGCCAATCTCCAACCTTCCTTTTCTCTCAAAAATTCTTGAAAGGGTAGTTGTAAAACAGCTAACTGATCATCTGCAGAGGAATGGTCTATTTGAAGAGTTTCAGTCAGGTTTTAGAATTCATCATAGTACAGAAACAGCATTAGTGAAGGTTACAAATGATCTTCTTATGGCCTCGGACAGTGGACTCATCTCTGTGCTTGTTCTGTTAGACCTCAGTGCTGCTTTTGATACTGTTGACCATAAAATTTTATTACAGAGATTAGAGCATGCCATAGGTATTAAAGGCACTGCGCTGCGGTGGTTTGAATCATATTTGTCTAATAGATTACAATTTGTTCATGTAAATGGGGAATCTTCTTCACAGACTAAAGTTAATTATGGAGTTCCACAAGGTTCTGTGCTAGGACCAATTTTATTTACTTTATACATGCTTCCCTTAGGCAGTATTATTAGACGGTATTGCTTAAATTTTCATTGTTACGCAGATGATACCCAGCTTTATCTATCCATGAAGCCAGAGGACACATACCAATTAGCTAAACTGCAGGATTGTCTTACAGACATAAAGACATGGATGACCTCTAATTTCCTGCTTTTAAACTCAGATAAAACTGAAGTTATTGTTCTTGGCCCCACAAATCTTAGAAACATGGTGTCTAACCAGATCCTTACTCTGGATGGCATTACCCTGACCTCTAGTAATACTGTGAGAAATCTTGGAGTCATTTTTGATCAGGATATGTCATTCAAAGCACATATTAAACAAATATGTAGGACTGCTTTTTTGCATTTACGCAATATCTCTAAAATCAGAAAGGTCTTGTCTCAGAGTGATGCTGAAAAACTAATTCATGCATTTATTTCCTCTAGGCTGGACTATTGTAATTCATTATTATCAGGTTGTCCTAAAAGTTCCCTAAAAAGCCTTCAGTTAATTCAAAATGCTGCAGCTAGAGTACTGACGGGGACTAGAAGGAGAGAGCATATCTCACCCATATTGGCCTCTCTTCATTGGCTTCCTGTTAATTCTAGAATAGAATTTAAAATTCTTCTTCTTACTTATAAGGTTTTGAATAATCAGGTCCCGTCTTATCTTAGGGACCTCGTAGTACCATATCACCCCAATAGAGCGCTTCGCTCTCAGACTGCAGGCTTACTTGTAGTTCCTAGGGTTTGTAAGAGTAGAATGGGAGGCAGAGCCTTCAGCTTTCAGGCTCCTCTCCTGTGGAACCAGCTCCCAATTCAGATCAGGGAGACAGACACCCTCTCTACTTTTAAGATTAGGCTTAAAACTTTCCTTTTTGCTAAAGCTTATAGTTAGGGCTGGATCAGGTGACCCTGAACCATCCCTTAGTTATGCTGCTATAGACGTAGACTGCTGGGGGGTTCCCATGATGCACTGTTTCTTTCTCTTTTTGCTCTGTATGCACCACTCTGCATTTAATCATTAGTGATTGATCTCTGCTCCCCTCCACAGCATGTCTTTTTCTTGGTTCTCTCCCTCAGCCCCAACCAGTCCCAGCAGAAGACTGCCCCTCCCTGAGCCTGGTTCTGCTGGAGGTTTCTTCCTGTTAAAAGGGAGTTTTTCCTTCCCACTGTAGCCAAGTGCTTGCTCACAGGGGGTCGTTTTGACCGTTGGGGTTTTACATAATTATTGTATGGCCTTGCCTTACAATATAAAGCGCCTTGGGGCAACTGTTTGTTGTGATTTGGCGCTATATAAAAAAATTGATTGATTGATTGATTGATCTGTGAACATAGACAGAGTCGTACAGGGAGGGGCGGGTAACATTAGGACTGTACAGCAGACCACAGAGCAGGGGCCTCATGTACAAATACTTGCGTGGATTTCCTACTGACACATGGCGTATACTAAAACCCAGAATCTGTCGTATGCACAAGAATACCCAGATGTATCAAAGTGGCATACTCATGGATCCAAGCATGTTCCATTTGTGCATCCCAATCAATGTGGAATTGAGCGCACATGCAGATGTACCAAGCCCCTCCCTTTCCATGCCCCAATATAAGTATGCAAATTCATTTAAATAGGCCCTGGGAGCTGGGATTCCCCACTCCGTCAGATCAGTCAGCATGATCACAGAAAAGAAATTATACTCAGTGTGAACAACAAATGATGGAAATGAAGCGGAGACACAGGGATAGTTTATTTGGTACCCCGTCAAATGGAATAAACATGTAATGCTAATACGTTTGGTGGGAGCATGTGTGTGTGAGGCTGTAACTGCTGTGAGCTCAGAGCAGCACACACACACACACACACACACACACACACACAGAAGTAAAAAAAAAAAGGTACATCGTGGCTGATAGTGTGTGACATTCTCAACTTTACACACGCGTTTATTGACAAATACTGAACACAGGGAGACCTATTAAGACGCTTTGTAGCTCTAGTTTCACCATCAAGAAAAAAATAGTAATAACAGAAAACATATTTGAACTGTGAGAGACAGAATCTAAATCAAAAATCAGAAAATCACATTGTATGATTTTTAAATAATTAATTTGCATTTTATTGCATGAAATAAGTATTTGATACAAGACTTTAGATGATTGCTTTGTTTCAGTAAAAAGCTGGATGCCTAGCAACTTCTTATTTTAAATTTGGAGAAGACTAAAATCATGGTCCTTGATCCAGTGAGACAATGACATCAGTTTGAGGAGTTAATGCTTAACTTAGACTCATGTGTCATATATCACTCTAACAAAGTGAGGAACTTTGGGGTGATTTTTGATCCCACCATGTCTTTTGACCTACACATCAGAGAAATCACAAGGACTGCTTTCTTCCACCTTCGTAATATAGTAAAGATTCATCCCATCCTGTCTATGGCTGAGGCAGAGAAACTGATCCATACTACTGCAATGTTCTAGTCTTTAGTTTATCTCAGTCCAGCATTAGGAGTCTCCCATTGGTTTAAAATGCTGCTGAAATTGAAATTAATTAAAATTTAATTCTCACGAGCTATTCCTTAATATATGAGAAACATCTTAGATTCACACAGAAATGCCACAGTTTCAGAGTGTTTTCCACCATGTGTGATTGGCAGCCAGACAGAGACCAGCCAACATATGTCACTATGCATGTCAGTTCTGATTGGCTGTCACCGCCTCCCTCCCAACATTCCTTGCGCAAGTCTGGGGAAGCCCCACATGATCTACGAGGTCTATTACAAAAGTATCAGACCTTATTATTTTTTTCAAAAACCATATGGATTTGAATCACATGTGATTGCGTCAGCCAAGCTTGAACCTTCGTGCGCATGCGTGAGTGTTTTCACGCCTGTCGGTTGCGTCATTCGCCTGTGAGCAGGCTTTGAGTGAGGAGTTGTCCACCCCTCTCGTCGTTTTTTTCATTGTTTAGGAATGGCTCAGAGACTGCCGCTTTGCTTTGTCAAAATTTTTTCAGAAACTGTGAGGGACATCAAAGTGGACATCATTCGAGAAATTCAGATGGTTTTTGGTGAAAATTTTTTGGGCTTCAAAGAGATTACGTAGTGTTACTGTCGCTTTAAGGATGGCCCAGAGCAACTGGTGGTGCGACGCGCCCCGAAGGCTGAGCGACCATTTCATTTCTAACGGATGGCTGTATGGATCCGTGACCATCGTATGCAATTTCTCTGGTTATCACAAGAGCTGGACATCAACGATTTTCCGGCAGATTTCACTTTTAACAAGAGATTTTGTCATGGAAAGCCGAGCGGAGGCTTCGCACGTCACGATGGATTCGCTACTGGAGCGAGACAAAACCACCTCCGTTTTGGTCTCACAGGATGGCTTTGAGATGGCGTTCAGACAGCTGTCGGTGGTTTTTCCATCGAGTGATTATCCGAGAAATTGTGGATGTGCCTGGACATGCCAGAACATGTCCTGTGAGGCTTCATCACGGCGTTGCCTTGCGCCATGCGGCACCGCCGCGACGCGCGAAGCCTCCGCTCCTCTTTCCATGACAAAAACTCCTGTAACAGTGGAATGTGTCGTTCATTTCCAAACTGGACGCTGTGTTTTATCCGGGATGTCATCTGGCTAGCACAGGAATTGTGAAAAGACGTGGACATCAGCACTTTTTCGCCACATTGAGACAGACGTGCGGAGGAATTCCGCGCATCGCGGCGGTGCCGCATGGCGCAAAGCAACGCCGTGATGAAGTCTCACAGGACATATTCTGGCACAACCACAATTTCTCGGATAATCACTCGATGGAAAAACCACCGACAGCTGTCTGAACGCCATCTCAAAGCCATCCTGTGAGACCAAAACGGAGGTGGTTTTGTCTCGCTCCATCGTGACGCGCGAAGCCTCTGCTCGGCTTTCCATGACAAAATCTCTTGTTAAAAGTGAAATCTGCCGGAAAATGTTGATGTCCAGCTCTTGTGATAACCAGAGAAATGGCACACGATGGTCACGGATCCATACAGCCATCCGTTTAGAAATGAAATGGTCCTTCAGCCTGTCGATGGCGGCTTCGGAGCGTGGCGCGCCCCACAGCCACTGGGGGCCGTCCTTAAAGCAACAGTAACACTCCTTATTCTCTACCAAGCCCGTAACATTTTCACCGAAAGCCAGATAAATTTTTCTAATGGTTTCCAGCTGCCTGTCTCTTAACAGTTTCTGAAAAAATTCTGATGGAAAAAAAACCCAAATCATTCCGCCATTTCCTGGCAATGAAACAACGACGAGGGGGCTGGACCACTCCTCACTCAAAGCCTGCTCACAGGCGAATGACACAACCAACAGGCGTGGAAAAACTCACGCATGCGCACAAGGGTTCAAGCTTGTCTGACGCAATCACACGTGATTCAAATCCATATGGTTTTTGAAAAAAATAATAAGGTCGGATACTTTTCTAATAGACCTCGTATGATGTCACTGTTAGTCTGTATGGGTCTCTACCGTTGCTGCCGTAAGTAGTTCAAGGCTGTCGATTCTTTTAAAAATTTGCCTTTCGGGGGAAATTTTTATTAATTTTTTCGAGACAACTCGAATTTTGATTGTATTAGTATTGTCATATTAAGTATCCATGATTTAAAGGCTATAAATAAAATTTTAGTTGTGTCAAACAAAATTATTTTTATGCCTTAAATCTTAAAAAGCTAAGTGGCTCTATACCTTTAGGAACAACACACTCGCACCTATACATTAAAATAGTTACACCCATTATATAGTCATAAAAACAGCATTAATAGTTACTAGATATTTAATGATACATAATTAAATAGTAATTGAAATGCTTATGCTGCTGTAAAGTTAAATAGATAATTTCCATGACAAAAGTGCTTCCCGTTTATATATATATATATATATAAAATGCCATGAATCATACCCACTGTATGTTGTGCTTTGTGGTTCATTAATCCTCTTTACAAATGTGTGAACAGGAACTGCAGTAGGTTACACACACACACACACACACACACACACACACACACACACACACACACACACACACACACACACACACACACACACACACTTAGGCATGGGTCAGTATGAGATTTGGATGATATGATAACCGTGGGCAAAAATACAGCGGTTTCGCGGTTGCACGGTATTATGTATAGCTTTAAAATGTGCTTTAACAACATTATGTCTATTTGCATATGAAGCGTGCGTGATTCAGGCACACTTATTGACGCGATGTCTACGGCTGCGAGCACTATGCCACTGATAACGTTAGAGAAAATACCAAAATGATGGTCTTTCTTATAGACATGTAACATCTGACCCGTGGGAAACATGACTTACTTGCTTAGGGAGAAACGTGGCTGGAATAAGGTCCAGAACTCCGGATGCTCAATACTTGGCCCAGCTTCACCAACAAAGTGCTTGGAATAGATGTATTTGTCCTTCTTGACATGTTTGTGGGAGAAATCTGGTCGACCACAAGCACGACTCGAGTCCACCGCTTGTACTTCTCAGTGGTTTCAAGGATGGGATAAAGTTTACTCCTTCCATGTAATCCTTTGCAGGTATCTTGATTTGCTCCATGTCTGTCACAGGCCATAGCTACAGTGCTTTGTTGTCACTGTTTTTGGCTTGAAGGGCTATTCCGCAGAAAATAAAATGAAAAAGCCAACTTAGTCCTTTCAGACGGAGGGAAAAGTTCAGTGCAGGCTTCGCCTCCTTCAGCCATGATGCAGAGCTAGCTAACGTTAGCTGCCTGTTTATAAACAGAGACAGAGGTGCGCGCCAGGGGGAAGGGCGGCAGCGGCTACCTCCACTCGGCCTGTCAAGAATTCTCATAACCCGCTCATACTGTAGGGAGAATATAACGGAAAATTTTAGTGGTTTTGATACTGTGGTTTTTTCATACCGCAGTATATTGTGAAACCGGTTATCGTCCCATGTCTACACAAACTACACTGCATCTGAAAATTATTGTCGCGCTTTGCAAGAGAGCTGGATTTTTTTGTTACTAAAGTCAGTAGCTGTAATGCAGCTAATGAGCCTTTTTTTGGCTTACTAGCTAGTCCTGAGTTGGAATAGCAAATTACAAATGCCATTCTTTTTTTTCTGCAGGCCAGGTGCACAAAGACAGAGGCTCTGGCTTTTTGTTTGATTTTGGTTTGTGATCGTCTTTGAATTTACCCAGCAGAACTTGCGGTGCTTGAACTCGAAACTGGCTTAGCCAACTGCAGTACCTAGTCAATTCTAAAAGCTAGTGGTTAGCTGTAACTTACACTAAATTTTTTAGCAGTTTATTGGTTCAGCGTTAGAAAAGTTAACTTTCCACTTAGCAGATTAGCGGTTATCAAAGCTAACGTTTTCGCTAGCTGTGCCCACCACTGGCCATTGGGTAACTTATTAAACACAAGTATCTCTAAATTTTTACTTAAAAATGTCAGATTGGATACAGGTCTGTAATTATTGTCAGTTGACTCATCAAATCCATTTGTCTTCAGAAGGGGCTTAACGAGCACAGTCTTAAAAGCTGTAGGAAAAACACCTGTTTGAAGAGAGTACTTTACTCTGTTCAGTAAATGTTTCTCTACAAAGCTTTGTTATACAATAGGATGTGGGAATGGGATGTAAAAAAAAAAAACAGGTTGAGAAATAATTTTGCCAAGCCTCTCTGCATTAATCAGGAGAAAAGTTTCTAGTATTTCCTCACCTACAAATAAAGGCTCCATGGTTACATTCTGGTCTGTAATTGGTGGCTGTTGAAGTAAAATTCTTGTGATATTGTCTATTTATTTATTCATTCATATCTGCTTATTCCAGTTATGTCCTGGACCAGTGGTGTCCAAAGACATTCCACAAAGGGCCAAAAGGATACAGGTTTTCTTTGCAACCACTGACTCCACCAGAAGGTTTCACTGACTCATCCCATCTGCTTAAAATTATGTTGACAAGTTATAGGTCCCACAGTTGACAGGTATGAGGACACAAACACATCACAACACCATGACACAGACCAGAGGAACCTATTCATCCACTACATCATCTACATCTGGAGACAAGAAGGATATAACTCACAGGATTGCTGATCATGGAAAACTAGAACTGAGAACATTTAAATACACAGACCACAATGTACTGGACTTGGAGTACGATATAGACCCGGACAATAATTTCTTCTCAAATATTAATGACAGTTGTTGCTATTATACAGATGAACAGTTTAATCGGATCATTAAAACAGATAACAAATTATCAATAATCCATTTCAACAGCAGAAGTCTGTATGCAAACTTTAACAACATTAAAGAATATTTAAGTTAATTTAAAAACATATTTAACATAATTGCTATATCAGAAACATGGATCAATGAAGATAAAGGAATGGATTTTGAACCAATCGAAGCAGTGGTTCGCAGATTGAAGCAATGCTTCGACCTATTGTTTCGTTTATTCTTTCTTTCTTTCGCTTAATTTTCCCCCGCTAAAATCCTAAAGAGCATACTTCTGTGAGTATTATTTACCTTTTCTATGTTAAACCGACCTGTTATGGTCTTCTGAAACAGTTGATAGATGTATTTTATAACTTAAAAACAGGAGCGACGCTAACGCGTTAGCATGTCTATGGCATTTTCAATGTTAAAAGTTCGGGTGCATTTATTTTCAAATTGTAATATTTCTTAAATTTATTTTTGTTTATATATTAATAATCTAATGATAATTATTATATACAATTTCAGAGAAAGAGACAAAAAGAACCTGAATAGAAACACAACACAAAATAAAATATAAAAGCAACTAACAATGAACATACATACATACATACAGAAATAAATGTTTCCTGTGAACACCTAGTGACTCTTACACCTCCATTTCATCCCTGTTTTATTTAAGTTTAATGACAGTTTGTTTCGGTCAAACCATATTGTCAATGTGTTAATTTCTTCAGTGATTTCCTCCAGAACTTTCTGCCAAACTAGAAAACTGCTGCATCCTAGTAAGAGCAGAATACTACTGGAATGAATCTGAATAAGGAAAGTTGTTTTTTTTTTTTTTTTCTCACTAAATGGATGCTGCACTCACTGCAGTTTATTGTCTGGAATAGTCCCAGATTGCATTTCAGAGCTTCTAGAATTGAAACATTTTCGTGCAGGTGGTGTTGGGGAGTAATTTTGGGTTTGGGGTCTTGGGCCACATGTAGAACAAATCAGTTTTTAAATTAAGCTTTCAATTCATATAGTGGCATCTACCTTTTTTTTTTTTTTTTTTTTTTTTTTTTTAAGGTTACTTTATACTTTTATACTTTAAGTAGGTTTTGGAGCACATACTTTTTCACTTTTACTTGAGTAAAGAGGTCAAGCTGATACTTCAACTTTTACCAGTGTGTTTTTAAACTGCAGTATCTATACTTCTACTTAAGTAACAAATGTGTGTACTTTTGACACCACTGCAGTAGACAGACTTGTGGACAGTTTAAACTCAGTGCTCAAAACTACACTCGACATGATTGCACCACCTGTGTTGAAACCGCACTCCCCCAAATCACAGTCACCTTGGTTCAATGATTACCTGCGTGACCTCAAGCATAAAGCAAGAGGTCTAGAACGGAAATGGCGTCATTCAAAATTAGAAGTATTCCACCTTGCGTGGCATGATGCTATCTTAGACTATAAGCATGCATTATTGGCTACAAAGCGGACCTACTACTCTGATTTTATCAACAAAAACAAGCATAACTCAAAGTTCTTGTTTGACACGGTGGCAACACTTATTCATGGACAACCACCTGTAGCTCGCTCTCCTTTTACAGCACAAGATTTCCTGGATTACTTTGAGAAGAAAATAGATAACATTAGGTTGAACATATCCCAGCATACCTTAACCCAGCCACTACACCCTGCTATTGAGGTGGGCACCACTACTGAGGTATTACCTAGATTTACAGAATTTGATAGTATCTCTCTAGACATGCTGACGAAACTCGTAACGTCAACAAAAAGCACAACCTGTTTATTTGATCAGATACCAACAAAACTGTTTAAGGACCTGTGGCCCACTCTTGGGTCGATTGTGCTGGAAATTATTAATCTTTCTTTAACTTCTAGATCTGTTCCTAAATGTTTCAAATCTGCAGTGATTAAACCATTCCTTAAGAAACCTAATCTTGACCCTAGTGTATTGAAAAACTATCGGCCGATATCAAATCTATCATTTTGCTCTAAAATTCTGGAAAAAGTGGTGTCACAGCAGCTCGTAGACTATCTTACTGAGAATAATCTCTTTGAGCCACTGCAGTCTGCTTTTAGAAAATATCATTCCACAGAGACGGCTCTCACTAAAGTGGTGAATGATCTTCTGCTTACAATGGATTCAGACACCACTACGGTTCTGTTGCTGTTAGATCTCAGTGCTGAATTTGATACAGTGGATCATCGTATTCTACTTGATAGGCTGGAAAATCATTTTGGAATTACTGGGAGTGCCCTTTCATGGCTGACGTCATACTTGACCAGTCGTTCTCACTGTGTTTTGTACAGTAACACTACCTCTAACCTTAGTGACATGAAATTTGGGGTTCCACAGGGGTCTCTCTTAGGCCCCCTGCTTTTCTCCCTTTATATAGCACCCCCTGGACACATATTGCGGCATTTTGGGATTACCTTTCACTGCTATGCAGATGATACTCAGTTATACATGCCGATAACTGCTGGTAATCTCGTTCACATAATATCCTTAGAAGATTGCCTTGCAGCAGTGAGAAGCTGGATGTCTAGAAACTCTCTACTTTTAAACTCTGATAAGACTGAAATGATGGTTCTTGGTCCAGTGAGACATCGGCATCAATTTGATCAGTTAACACTCAGCCTAGGCTTGTGTGTCATACATCACACTGACAAAGTGAGGAACCTTGGGGTAATTTTTGATCCTTTGTTGTCCTTTGGCCTCCATATTATTAATATTACTAGGACTGCTTTCTTCCACCTGCGAAATATAGCGAATATTCGTCCCATGCTGTCTATGGCTGATGCTGAGACCCTGATCCATGCATTTATCTCTTCTAGATTGGACTACTGCAATGCTCTATTTTCTGGTTTACCGCAGTCTAGCATTAGGGCTCTCCAATTGGTTCAAAATGCTGCAGCCAGACTTTTGACACGAAGCAGAATGTTCGACCACATTACACCCATTTTGGCATCTCTTCACTGGCTTCCTGTCCCAGTCAGATCAGATTTTAAGGTTCTGCTACTAACCTATAAAATTATTCATGGACTGGCACCTCCCTACCTAGCTGACCTAAGTAAACCTTACGTACCGGCCCAAGCTTTACGTTCTCAGGGTGCAGGACTACTTTGTGTCCCTAAGGTGAATAAGAAGTCTGCGGGTCACAGAGCTTTCTCTTATCATGCCCCTGTTCTGTGGAATGATCTCCCTGCATCAATAAAACAGTCAGATTCGGTGGAGATTTTCAAGTCCAGACTTAAGACGCACTTTTCCCTTTCATATGGCTAGCATACTGGTACAGTTTTGTTTTATGCTTTTTACTCTTTTAATTCATGTTATTAGTAATTGGAGCGGGCTGCGGCCTCAACTTTACCTAAATTCTGGGTGTTTTAGTGACGCTTAGGGCTAGCAGCCGGTGATCACCTTAGTATTTCTTCTGTTTTTCTTGGTGATTAATGCTGGCAAATTATACAGTATTTTTGTCTTTCTGATGCCTGATTCTGTTTTTTCTCTGTTTAAGGTGCAGCTCCATGCAGAGATGGGAGTTGTATTTGTGTTGACGACCCTCCTGTCCTGTGCACCAACAGCAAGTCTTGTATATTCGTCTATGAATTGTTCTGTGAATTGTTTCTGTAATTTATGTTTATAGCATGGCCCAAGCAGAGGGTCACCCCTTTGAGTCTGGTCTGCTTGAGGTTTCTTCCTCAGAGGGAGTTTTCCTTACCACTGTTGCTCTGGGGGTTGTTAAGGTTAGACCTTACCTGTGTGAAGCGCCTTGAGGCAACTCTTTTGTGATTTGGCGCTATATAATGGAAAATAAATTGAAATTGAAATCAGCCCTGCCTTCACTGCGCTTACATCATCAGCCACGGTTCACTGATTATCACCTTGTTTCTGCTTAAAACTGCACTCCAGTCTTCATCTATCTCAGCGACAGATATCTGAAGCTTTTGTACAAGAATCCTGTTTGCATAAATTCAGCATTATTTCTTAATAACAGATGGAGAAAGCCATCAGATGCCATCACTGCACATTGGACATTTCAATGCGTCACCGTTTAAAGCCTTGTTTCTGTTTAATGGTGCGTTCACACCGCATGCCGCGCGAGCGACGGCGAGAGGTTGCCATGTAATCCCTATAGGAGGACGCATTGTGGCACCACAAAAGTCCAAGCCACGCAATGTGATGTGATGGATGTGAATAAAGCGATTTTTTATCGATTGGCGCGTTTGTGACGCGATATCACGTTGCATCGTGTCGCGTCACTCTCTTCCCCAAGTGGAAAAATCTGAACTTTTTCGTCTTGTCGCACCGCGATGATCAATCAGGGACTGGATATCTGGTGACGTGGAGATGTCTGGGGTTTATACTTGATGTGGACATTTCCTGTCTCTGGCAGCCAGCCTGTGAGCAGGAATTATGTCCCTTTTGTCCTTTATTTCACAATTATGACAGAATTTGAGGGGAGAGCGAGCAGCAGCACTGCAGCAGCAGCAGCCAGTTTTTTTTTTTTCACATGTGCGCACGTAAACGAATTGTCCATGAAGATAATTTTATTAACTGCACAGATGTATAATAAAACAAATGGTGACTGGTTTATAACAGAATTATGACAGAGTTGGAGGGGAGAGCGAGGAACTGCAGCGGCAGCCAGTTTTTATTCACATGTGCACACGCGAAATGAACAGGAGGTCCTCAAACTGGGTCCTGGAGAGGCGGAAGTACCACTGAAAGCGGCCGTCATCCAGATGCAGCTCCTGCAGCAAATGATGAAACTCCCCGATTTGGGAGCGTCTCATGAGGATGTTGTGAACCCAGGGACGGTGCCCGCTGCCAGCTTTCCACAACAAATAGAGCACAGCAACTCGCTCCTTGTGATCAAGGTCCGACATGTTGACTTGACAGCGAGCGGAATGGAAGCTCCTCCTATTTGATGATGCATTGGGGTGAATTTTCACAGCGAAAGCAGAGCGACACACTGGGCGATGGTGGGGCATCCATCGCCAGGTGAGGGATGCAAATTTGTGGCGTCCCGTGGCGTCCGGTGTGAACGCGGCATTAAACAGCCTCATTTCTTCTTAAAACTGCTTTTAGAGTGATTCAAGAGGTTTTAACTTGTCATCTGATGGTTAGTAATCCCATGAATCCGTTTGATGGCTTTGGGTGGAGAGACTCTGTGTCACACGGGCGGCTGGGCTCCAGCATGACACATACACAGTGGAGGCAGGGCGGACCAATGTTTAGGGGGTGGGTCGTTCAGTCTGCAACAACTGTCGAGCTGATTGACACTCTAAATTACACTCTATGATAGAGTGTAATTTACTCTATTTAGTCTGAGATAAAATGCTATCCCAGCAGAGTAAATTTTACTCCGCAAAATTCCCCTGTGTAGTCCTGCATCCTGAGAACGCAAAGCCTGGGCCGGTACATAGGGTTTACTTAGGTCAGCTAGGGAGGTGCCAGTCCGTGAACAATTTTATAGGCTAGTAGCAGAACCTTAAAATCTGATCTTACTAACCCTTTACTGATCTAATATTGAAATTCGGTTTGTGATCTACATGTTTAGTTTAGCAAAGTTTCAGTGGATGCCCTTCCTACCACAATCCTACTCATTCAGTGCCATTCATGCTTGGGGAACAACATTCTGAAAGCACTGGCTTTACAATCCATGTGGATGAGTTCTATAAGATGAAACCAGGATAGGGGTTGTGTGTGTGTGTATGTATGTGTGTACATATGGGTGATTCTTTAACTACGGGCACTATTGGCCTTGTAAATGTAATTTCCACCACACCATTGCCTTACAATATAAAGCGCCTTGGGGCAACTGTTTGTTGTGATTTGGCGCTATATACATATGCCATGGGACATACATGCATACATGGGACAACTACATTTTGTTTAAAAAAATCACAACAGTTGTATGACATTGAATACCCCAATTATGTTTTGATTATTTTACTGATAATTTATTCAGAGATATTTTAAAACATTAGAAAAAATGTTTTTTTACCATTCATTTTTATCATTGAAGATCAAAAGTCTGGGTGTGGGACAAGCACAAAACGGCAATATTTGCATATAATGATGCTGAAAAAGGTGAAAAAGTCATCATAGACTACTAGAACAAATTTCTTAAAACACTTTCATTGTAAAAATAACTATAAAAGTGTGAAATTTCCCCTTTTTTCTGTTTTTCATACAATATGATCAAAGGACTCACCCATATATATATATATATATATATATATATATATATATATATATATATATATATATACGAGGTCTGTCAATAAAGTAACGTACCTTTTTAATTTTTTTTTAAACTATATGGATTTGATTCATATGTTTTTACATCAGACAAGCTTGAACCCTCGTGCGCATGCGTGAGTTTTTCCACGCCTGTCGGTGACGTCATTCGCTTGTGAGCACGCCTTGTGGAAGGAGTGGTCCCGCCCCCCCTCGTCGGATTTTCATTGTCTGGAAATGGCGGAATGATTTGGACTTTTTTTCCATCAGAATTTTTTGAGAAGCTGTTAGAGACTGGTACCTGGAAACCATTTGAAAAATTTATCTGGCTTTCGGTTAAAATTTTACGGGCTTCACAGAGAATAAGGAGTGTTACTACAGCTTTAAGGACGGCTTTAAGGATGCTCGGCGCGCCTTCTCTGATACTTACTGGACTGGTAAGCATTGAAAGCCGAGATAGGCATGTCCCAACTTGTCCCATGACACGCCGGAACGGAGGTGTTCTTTGTCTCGCTCAAACAGCGAATCGGTCGTTATGCACAAAGCCTCCGCGCGGCTTTCCATGACAAAATCTCTTGTTAAAAGTGAAATCTGCCAGAAAATGGCTGATGTCCAGCTCTTGTGATAACCAGAGAAAGTGCACACTACGGTCTCGTATCCACAGAGCCATCAGCTTAGAAATGATCTGGCATTTTCTGCCTCATCGTCGCAGCTTGGAGTGCGGCGCGCCGAGCGTCCTTAAAGCCATCCTTAAAGCTGTAGTAACAGTCCTTATTCTCTGTGAAGCCTGTAAATTTTTCACCGAAAGCCAGATAAATTTTTAAAATGGTTTCCAGGTGCCAGTCTCTAACAGCTTCTGAAAAAATTCTGATGGAAAAAAAGTCCAAATCATTCCGCCATTTCCAGGCAATGAAAATCCGACGAGGGGACAGGACCACTCCTTCCACAAGGCGTGCTCACAGGCGAATGACGTCACCGACAGGCGTGGAAAAACTCACGCATGCGCACGAGGGTTCAAGCTTGTCTGATGTAAAAACATATGAATCAAATCCATATAGTTTAAAAAAAAATAAAAAGGTCCGTTACTTTATTGACAGACCTCGTGTATATGTATGTATATATATATATATATATATGAGGTCTGTTAGAAAAGTATCTGACCTTTTTTTTTTTTTTTTTTTGCAAAAACCTGATGGTTCTAAATCAAGCCTGCTTGCGTGAGCCGACCTTGAACCTTCGTGCGTATGTGTGAATTTTTTCACGCCTGTCGATTGCGTCAGTTGCTGTTACGCTGCGTTTGTATGAGGACGTGTGCAGCGTGCTGGGTGGATTTTTATTGCAAGGAAAATGACAGAACAAGTGCAGCAGCGCCACATCAAATTTTGCCAGAAACTGAGCGACAGCCAGGTGGAAACCATTTGGAAGATTCAGACGGGTTTCAGTGACGATGATATGGGAATCACACAGATTAAGGAGTGGTACAGCCGGTTTAAAGACGTCCGCACAACGGTGGAGAGCGAGCGACGCTCCGGGCGGCCATCAACATCCTGAAATGACCAGCGAATCTGCTTTTGCTCTGTCAGAAGCTTCAGGAAAGAATTTTGCCGCCACTCTTTTCATGGCCAAATCTTCTGTCACAGTGGAATGTACTGAAAAAGTGCTGATGTCCACCTCTTATGCAATTCCTTGGATAGTCACACGAAGGTCCCACATCACTACAGCGTTCACTTTGGAAATGATCTGGTAATTTCAGCATGTTGATGGCCGACCTGAGCGTGGCTCACTCTCCACCGTTGTGCGGACGTCTTTAAACCGGTTGTACCGCTCCTTAATCTGTGTAATGCCCAAAGCATCGGCACCGAAAGCCGTCTGAATCTTCCGAATGGTTTCTACCTGGCTGTCGCCCAGTTTCTTTCAAAATTTGATGTGGTGCTGCTCCAGTTGTTCCGTCATTTTCCTTGCAATAAAAATCCGCCCAGCGCACTGCACACGTCCTCACTCAAACGCTGCTTGCCAGCAACTGACGCAGTCGACAGGCGTGAAAAGGTTCACGCATGCGCATGAAGGTTCAAGGTTGGCTCACGCAAGCAGGCTTGATTCAAATACATCAGGTTTTTGCAAAAAAAAAAGGTCTGATAGTTTTCTAACAGACCTCGTATGTACTGAACAAAAATAGAAACGCAACACTTTTGTTTTTGCTCTCATTTTTCATGAGCTGAACTCAAAGATCTAACACATTTTCTATATACACAAAAGACCTGTTTCTCTCAAATATTGTTCACAAAGCTGTGTTAGTGAGCACTTCTCCTTTAACCGAGAAAATCCAACCCACCTCGTAGGTGTGGCATATCAAAATGCTGATTAGACAGCATGATTATTGCACAGGTTTGCTTTAGGCTGGCCACAATTAAAGGCTAGTCTCAAATGCTCAGTTTTATTATACAGCACAATGCCACAGATGTCACAAACTTTGAGGGAGCATGCAATTGGCATGCTGACTGCAGGAATGTCCACCAGAGCTGTTGCCCGTGAATTGAATGCTCATTTCTCTGCCATAAGCTGTCTCCAAAGGCGTTTCAGAGAATTTCGTAGTACATACAACCAGCTTCACAACCACAGACCACGTATAACCACACCAGCCCAGGACCTCCACATCCACTATGTTCACCTCCAAGATTGTCTGAGACCAGCTACCCGGACAGCTGCTACAACAGTCGGTTTGTAGAACCAAAGAATTTCTGCAAAAACTGCCTGAAACTGTCTTAGGGAAGCTCACTTGCATGCTCGTCATCCTCATCAGGTTTCGACCTGACTACAATTCGTCGTCATAAACGACTTGAGTGTGAAAATACTCACATTCAGTGACGTCTGGCTGCTGATCAACTCTATGTGAAATAGATGTGTTGCACATCTATTTCACAAATGGTGGTCACACCATTTGTTACTGACTGGTTTTCTGACCCCCCCCCCCCACCCCCCCACCCCCATAAAGCAAGACTACACATTTCAGAGAGGCCTTTTATGGTGGCCAGCCTAAGGCACACCTGTGCAATAATCATGCTGTCTAATCAGCATCTTGATATGCCCCACCTGTGAGGTGGGATGAATTATCTCGGCAAAGGAGAAGTGCTCACTAACACAGATTTAGACAGATTTGTGAACAATATTTGAGAGAAACAGGTCTTTTGTGTATATGGAAAGTGTGTTTGATCTTTCAGTTCAGCTCATGAAAAATGAGAGCCAAAACAAGTCTTGCGTTTATATTTTTGTTCAGTGTGTGTATATATATATAATATATATATATAACACACACACTCTCTCTCTGGGCTGCACCTCTTAGCTTCACTCCTGTGTGTTATACATTTACATTTTGTCTGAGCTGTGAGTTGTATAAATCTGACTCAGCTATTGTCTCTCATTAATTAGGCAGAGATTAGCGTCTCTTCTGACGAGGCAGAAATATGTCCCCTTTGCTTCCTGCAGTCCGAGCTTTGTTTGGCCTGTTAATTTGCCTGTGTGGGGACAAACTGCAGTGAAAGTGCCTAGATGTGAGTTGTAGTTCACCATGGACACTGCTGTGTGGTTCTCTGAGTTTGCACTGATAATGTTCATACGTGATGACTGAGCAGTTAGTTTACCACGAGTTGATTGCTTTTTAACAACGAAGATGTACAATCCAGGATTACAGAAGTTTGCGTATTGAGTAAAAAATAATCTGAAAGTGTTGTGAAATGAAGACGGATGTTGTTGTTGTTGTTGTTTGGTGTTTTTCACCGAATATTAAGTCAATGTTTCAGATTTCTGAGTCAAGATGGAGTATTTTAACAAACATGAGGATATGTTATTGTGAATTATAACATATTTAATTAGTTGGCCACAAAGTTAAAAAAAGAACAAAAAAACAAAACAAATTTGCATCACAAATATAATGTGACATGGTTTTAAATATTGTTATCGTGGTTCATGTTAGTTTAACAGTGTTGTTAGTGTTAGTGTTTATTGTGTTTTTGTTGTTTTGTAGTTTAATTGGTTTAGTCAGTTTAGTTAAGTGTCATGCTGCCATTACCATGAGTGGGAAGTGTAGTGCGTTTGATGTCTTCCACCACTGTCTCTGTTTGTGGATGTGTAAAAATAAAAACACCTGCTTGGGGCAGAATGCAGAAAGGACAGTAAGCTCTGAGTTGGTTTTCATTCTTCTGCACCGCTCACTAAAATATATTAAAACTGATGTGGCCTGTGTGTGTGTGTGCGTGAGCTTGTATAACTTCGATTACAGACAAACTGAGGAAAGCTGACATTTGCGTTTGGTATGCTTATGTATTTTTTGGTGAAGGATGAACACTGCAAAAATGGAACGTTGCTCCCCTGCCACACAGACTGCGAACGGAGGCACAAGACGTTGCATTCTGCTGAGAACCATCAGTGCACTTGAGACAGCGAGCGCGGAGCAGAGAGAGAGGATTTTAACCCGAGTGAACATGTTAAAAAAAAAAAAACACATGAAACTGCCTTTACTTTTCTCTGCTCTTTCTCTACCGGTGTTTTTCTGATGGCACCGACCTGTTCACATCATGTGCGCGTCGTATACTGAATTTATGAGATCATGAGATGAAATAAATGGTCAAATATCCTTAAATCCTTAAAAAATGAGAATATATAAATGAACTGAGGAAAAATTACGCATTCACGGGTTAAAAAAAACCCTGCTGTGGAGAAGCTGCAGTGATGTTCAGAGGCACAGATCACAAAAAGCAGGTGAGAACTCTGAACTTTAACAGCTGTTATTTTCAAAAGGTATTTATTTGTTCAATCTTAAGCTTAATGTAGTGTTCAAACACAAAACGTGACTAATGAGGAGAAAAAAATGACTTCATCACACTAAAATGGAGTCGGAATAAAAATACAAGCTGCTGATTACTATAAACTGCAGCGATATGTTTTATTAATTTAAAAGTGAGTTACCTCTTATTTTATTCAGATTTATTTATACAAAAAATATGCGGCGTCAGATCAGCCTGCATTGATCTGTTCAGTTTATATCAAAGTTTACCTGCACGTTTGTGTATTTTTTCCTTCTTTATAAGAGTTTGGTGTTTGCATTTGCTCCACAAAGTTTTAAAACACAATAAAGTGTTCACACTTTTCTTTATAGCAGTTCTGTAATTTCAGAAATGCAACAGAAACAACCACAAATCAGAAAAAGTTGGGACTATAAGTAAAATGAAGATAAAAATAAAAATGTTGCACTATTCCCAGTTTCTCCACTCACAGAAGTCAAAAGTTCTTCCAGAGTTGTGTTTTGGTGGCTTCCCTCACTTGTCTTCTTCCAGCATGGACATTTAGTTTTTGAGAACTGTCTGACACAGATTTACTATAAAGTACCACACTGTTTGTATTTCTGAATGATTGATGTAAATGAAGTCTAAGAAATAGTCACTGATTTGGAAATGTTCATGTTTTCATCCCGACGTTTCTCGGAAAATGCTGCAGGCCTTAATTTAGGAAATTATGTATGATCCGACTAGTCGACTAATTCCAAAAATAATCGTTGACTAATCGACTATCAAAATAGTCCTTTGTGGCAGCCCTATACCCTTGGAAAGTCATTATGCTAAGATGCATCAATTAAACACAAAATTCTACTTATCTCCCCCTCACGACACCAGAACAGTTATTTTTATTTGCGCACATCTTCGTATGGTGTGCTGCCATTGTGTGAAGTTTCATTGGCATCCATCAAACAGGCTCAGATGCTAATTTGCTACTATCTCCTCTCACCAGGTCCCTACACCTTAAGTTGTATCATCTCTCATGCCCTCTGGTGGTGCATGCAGTGGATGGACATGAGCTCGGACAATTGACCCACCGTTCACAGTCATTCTGGCTAATTATTGCTGAGAATCATTTCGAGACAATAAGCTTTCATGTATTTGATAAAATGACTCACTCGGCTATCTTGGGGCACCCCTCGCTGAAGAAACACAGTCTGAATTTTGACTGGTCTGAAGGACGTATTAGTTCATGAGGACCCGCTTGTGCGAGACATTGTTTGATTAGTTCTGTTGTTAAGGTTTCAGCCTTTAATCCTGACCTCTCCAGAGTTCCATCTTGTTATCATGACCTAGCTGAGGTCTTTAGTAAAGCAAAGGCTAAGTGTTTACCGCCACATCGTCCATATGATTGTGCTATCGAGTTACTGCCTGGAACTAGTCTCCCTGGGGGGGGTAACCATTCTCTCTGTCGGCACCTGAACGCATTACAGTGAACGATTACATACAAGAGTCATTGGAGGCAGGTTTGATTCAACCCTCATCTTTCTTCTTTGTGGAGAAAAAGGACAAATCCCTCTGCCCGTGCATCCACTACCATGGCCTCAATGATTTGTGTCCAGACATCTCTGTATACTCAACCTGTTAATTACATTTAGTCGAGACCGCTGCAGAGTGGTAACTTAAAATCCTAAAGCCTGATTTATGCTTCTGTAACTCTATGGCCATGCAATGACATTAACATGCGCGTGACCCTTAAAGTTCTCCGTTGCATCTTTATGCAGTTTGCCGCAGAAACAGTGGCTTTTTCTAGATTAATTTGTCCCTCAACAAGCCCCGCTTCTTTATACAATCAACCTCCACATCCACGGTATGATACGTACATTTGCCTCCATGAATTGCAGGTCATTTGAGTGCCTTTTTCCGACTCCATGTTGAAAAGTTGGTTATATTTGCAGACTTTTCTGCCAAACGTATTTGATCCAAGATCGAAGTGTAATCAGTATGCATACAGCAAAAACTATTAAAATATCACGGGCGAGGAAGGAGTGAAAATGTAAACATGACAAATCACAGCCTTTTGCAGTCTCATTTTGCACTCATTTCGTAGGTGCACTTCAGCCTCCGGAGAGCCACGCATAGGGCTTTGATCAAAAGTGGTTTGGTTTGTCACACCCAGGGATATGTGTCAAACTTAACACCGTATTACAGTGCAGGCAACAAGCAGCATTTTGTTAATAATCACTGGCCTTGAATTATACCCTGCCTCTCTTGAGACACGTGTCTGAGCACAGTTTGAAAAAAATAAACGTCGGCAGGGCTTTTAAATAAGGAAATACGCTACCCACTTTCCTCAAACCGTCGAGTGTCAGTGCTGAACTTCATTTCATACTTCTGTTACTGGGCACATCCTTTCTGCTTTGTCCAGTAAATGCGAGGGGTTTTTAATGGAAATGCATTATGATGAGGCGGGATGGTTTGTTTGATGTGAGCAAAAATATGTTATACAAAATCCAGTATATATGGTGTTACATGGACTTTTGCTTTTGTTTAAGGCAGGCCATAATTCAAGACTGGTGGCACAAAATGCTGCTTGCTGCCTGCACTGTAATATGGTGTTAAGTTTCACACATATCCCTGGGTGTGGCGAACCAAAGACAACCGCTTTAGATCAGAGCCCTCTGCATGACTGTGAACCTTCTCCATAGCCCGGTCGAAATGACCATAGATCAAATAGAGGAACGTTTGGCAGAAATGTCCGCAAATATGACCAACTTTACAGCACAAGGTCTAAAAACTACAAGACATTCAAATGACCTGCAGTTCATGGAGGGAAATTGCATGTACCATTAAGTTGGTTTGGAGGTTGATGATTGTATGAAGAACTGGAGCTCACTGAGGGACAAACTGATCCAGAAAAAGCCACTGTTCCTGCAGTAAATTGCATTAAAACACCCACCAAGAGTTGGTGTAGAAGCATAAATCAGGCTTTAGGATTTTAAAGTATCACTCCGCAGCAGACTTAGGAAAAGAGTGACTGGACCAAATATAATTTTTTTTAATGCACATAATGTCTGGTACTTATTTAAGGCAGGTGTTTATTTTTTTCAGACGAAGCTTTGACCCAGTCATTAAATGAAGCAGGCCCCTATTCAAGTCTGAAATTTAATCAAGGAAATACATAAGCCTATTTGGTGCTGGGGATTCCCCGTAGATCATTCGGCACCTCCTGACTGTAACTAATCCGTTACATACATATAAAGGATTTTGTCCGTTTTATACATATAGCGGATTTCGATTATAACAGACAAAATTCATTGGTTCACCTGAATCCATTATATGTGAGTTTTCCTGTATAATCATCTCTTTGAGGAAGCAGTGAGGTGAGCCTGATCAGCAGGGACAAGGATCTGGTTTCTCTAATTGTTCATATGTGAAGGAAAAACAATTTGGTGATCATGGTGCCTTTATGCATTTGTTGTAGGAATAGGTAAAACCTCCTTCTCCTAATTCACACATAATAATCTGACCAGTTTTTACAGAGTTCCTATTTCAACTTGAGGTCTTTTTACTCCATTGCACACCCCAGTTAAGTCCTCAGGCCCTATTTCTTTATTTTTTTTTTAGCAATCAGTTTTGTTTTGTTTTTTCTCTCTCTCTCTCTCAGGCTGACTTTATTTATTCAGTATTTTAGCAGTGGAACAATAATGAATGCTTGGAAACTCCATGAGTAATCAACATGAAAAGTAAGTTTGCTGTTTAGGCACAGCAAGATAAACGCTCAAGAGCAGATGATCACTGGTTTGATTTCCACCAAGGTTCCAGGGCAACATCCATAATTCTCAAGTTGCTCCCAATGTGCAGTTGAGCACTTTGCATAGCAACACACTGACATCAGTGTGTGTGTGTGTGTGTGTGTGTGTGTGTGTGTGTGTGTGTGTGTGTGTGTGTGTGTGTGTGTGTGTGTGTGTGTGTGTAGCTACGATCACGCAAAAAACAGGGAGAGCTGACATTTACTGTTTGGCATGTTTACGTATGTATTTTGTGTCAAGAATGAGCGCTGCGAAAATGGAAAGTTGATAGGACAAATATTTTTGGAGAAATTACCAATTTTAGCTAACCAATAAAGAATGGATGCTGTGCTGCAGTGCACCATGGGAGTTTTGGGTTTTGAGGTTTTAAATGTTATTGTGGTTCATGTTAGTTTAACAGTGTTGTTAGTGTTATTGAATTATTGTGTTTTTGTAGCTCAGTTGGTTTAGTCAGTTTAGATAAGTCTGGTGCTGGAATTACCATGAGTCACTTCAGTTTGATGTTTGTACCATGAGTTAAATGTTTAGTGGTTTTGATGTCTTCGGCCATTCTCTTTGTCAAATTAAAACCACCTGCTTACAGCAGCTGTGCATGCGTGCTGAGTGTGGTGAGTGATCTTAAGTTCAATGTAAGAACATGATGTAATTGTAAATACGCAAAAAATATATGGACAACACACACACACATCTTCAACCGCCTAGTCCAATCAAGGGTTATGGGGGGCTGGAGCCTAGCCCAGCAGTCATAGAGCGCGAGGCGGGGTACACCGAGTACAGGACGCCAGTCTGTTGCAGGGCCATGGACAACACAAGAAAGTGAAAACACTTATTTCCATTGGGGTGCATTTAAAAATGAAATTACAAAATACAAGTAAAAATAAAATAATAATGATATATGTAAAATAATAATAGTAGTGTATATGATAGTGTAGTGTATATGATAACAAGAACCTAGACAATTTATAAATACATTAAGACAGTACATTTACATAAACAATTACAAAATTAACAGGAAATAAGAGTTGAGTTCTTCCTCTAAAAATTGTTGCGGTCTAAGGTTCTAAAAACAATCTAGACTCACACACCTTTCGAACTCATTACAGAATCTTTGCTTAATTTATTACCACCCTTGAAAAATGTCAGTTACCTATTTTATAAACACTACCCAATGTAAAGCCTGTGGATCCCCACGAGCAACACGCTAGTTACAAGTACCGTATTTTCCGGACTATAAGTCGCACTTTTTTACGTTTTGGCAGGGGGTGCGACCTATACTCCAGTGCGACTTATAAATGAAAAATATACCGGTAGATTCTCAATTAATTTACCGTAATAAAACAATTTTACGTGACAGAGTCGCTCTAAGATTTAAAATGGCCGGAAATGCAATGCATCATGGGCACTGTAGTATGGCAGCCGTCCTATAGGTCACGCTGGTCGCGATAACCAATCAGAGAACAGAACATTGGACGCGTATTCCTCACTTCACCCAGACAATGATTGTGAAACAGCGTGTGAAGCAGACAAACACGGTGCTTATTCCGGGAGGGCTAACAAAACAGCTTCAACCCTTGGATATCAGTGTGAGCAGAGTTGATGCTCAGAGCTGTGTGGGAGCACTGGGTGAGCGACGGCGGAGGATTAGCATCTGCACTTGGAAGGAGCTGGCTTCGACACCACAGGGAGGTCATGAGCTGCGCAGGTAGGTGCTGCATGGTTCGGCTCGCAATGTGGTCCGCAAAATGCAAACATATCCATAGGTAAAATGCAGCTCACGAGAGGGCGCTCAAGGCTTGTGTGACTGTTCCTGCGACTTCTGACTACCATAGAAAAATAGAAATTTCAACATTACTGATAACTTAACAAGACAATGGAGAAGGCCAGAAAAAAATGCCACCAAAAAGAAAAGGATACTCTGCAGATTACAAGTTGCGACTGGTGAAATATGCATCCGAAAACGGTAATTGATCAGCAGAGAGAGAGTTTGGAGTGAGTGAGAAACTTGTGAGGGACTGGAGGAAAGTAAGAGGTTACTCTAACCACCATGAAAAAAAACAAAAAAAGCTAATCGCGGGCTAAAAGCTAGACGGCCACAGCTAGAGGAACGAGTCCGCACATGGGTGCTCGAACAATGTGCAGATATTATCATCATAATATCATAATATTATCATCTGAACTTTCATGTTAAGTTAACATACCTGTATGTCCATGCGACTTATACTCCAGTGCGACTTATCTATGGTTTATTTTTCTTTATAATGGATAAAGTGGCTGGTGCGACTTATACTCCGGTGCGACTTATAGTCCGGAAAATACGGTAATTACTTTTGAGACGATTCCAAAAGTGTTATCCACCTCATGAAGCGCATCAGAACAGCTGCAGCTGTAGAAAATTCCTCTGTGATTTCAGAGCGATTAGAGGTGGTTTCATCAGTCAAGTTCTGAGAGCAAATGATTAATCCACTACAAAATTATTATTTTGTATCATGCAGCATCCAGCGGCACAAAGCACAGCGTCCAGCGGAACACAGAGGATCGCATTGGCACAACGAATTGCGCTGCAGTGCAGGGGTTAAATGTGTGCAAGTGTCAAGGTGCCTTAACTTTGAAAGATCAAACTCATTTAGAATGGCTATTTTGTTAAATTAATTACAGATTTAACTTAATTTATTCAATTTGTATTGCGCCAACTCACAACAACATTGTCTCAAGGCGCCTCATACAAAAACAATTCAAGAACAAATTAAAATGAATTAAAACATTAAAAAGCACAATTTAAAACATGATTAAAAGAATAAGAAAAAATAATGAAATACAAAGCAATTAACACAATAAAAATTATGACATAAAATGCTATTCATAGACATGGGAGAATAAATGCGTTTTGAGTCTAGACTTAAAAATGTCCACAGAATCTGACTGCCTCACTGACACAGGGAGACTGTTCCACAGAGCAGGGGCACGATGAGAGAAAGCTCTTTGACCTGCTGACTTTTTCTTCACCCTAGGAACACAAAGCAGTCCTGCATCCTGCAAACGCAGAGCCCGGGCCGGTACGTAGGGTTTCACCAAATCGGCCAGGTAGCAAGGAGCCAGTCCGTGAGCAGTTTTATAGGTTAACAGTAAAACCTTAAAGTCTGCTCTCACGGAGACAGGAAGCCAGTGAAGAGATGCTAGAATGGGGGAAATGTGGTCAAACCTTCTGCTTTGTGTCAGAAGTCTGGCAGCAGCATTCTGAAACAGCTGGAGACCTCTAATGCTGGACCGCGGTAACCCTGAAAATAGGACATTACAATAATCCAATCTTGAAGAAACAAAAGCATGAATCAGGGTCTCAGCATCAGCCATAGACATGGTGGGGCGAATCTTCGCTATGTTTTCACAGATGGAAGAAAGCAGTCCTCGTAATATCTCTAATGTGGAGATCAAAGGACAACGTAGGATCAAAAATTACCCCAAGGTTCCTCACTTTGTCCGTATGATGTATAACACATGAACCTAAGCTAAGCACGAGCTGATCAAATTGATGGCGATGTGTCACTGGACCAAGAACCATCATTTCAGTCTTATCAGAGTTTAAAGAGTAATCAGAGAAAAACCTAACCAGGGACGGGAGTTGTAAATTAGCACTTATTGCTATACTCTGTATGCATCACATCAGCTGCAAGCTTTGATTTGTAGCTATGTCTGATTGTATTGTCCCTGTTAAATAAACTAATAAATAAATAAATAAAAATAAATAAAAGTAGGAAGTTATTAGACATCCAGCTTCTCACTGATGCAGATACAGCTATGATTACTGTAAAACACGAATATGATAGTGAATAGATGAATAGTCATATATCACCTTTCTGTTAGCCACAAGGATTTTGAGCTTGGGTGACCTTGAAAAGTCAAACTCAGGGTCATAAATGTGGAGCTGGAACAGTTTGGAGCCAGTATGGATAAAAAAATATATTAGAAGAATTGTGTGTTAATCTGGGATAAAATGGTTTAGGATAGAACTGATCAAATATTAAAGCAACACAGAACCAAATAATATAATACCACTGATTCACAAAAAATGTATTTCCATGAATCTATATCAAACAGGTCATATTCTGGTGTTAAACTGTCTGAGTCTCCATTATAGTTTATGTATTTTTGGAAAGGTTCTTAATCTGTTATTTAAAAAAAATTGTGTAAAAGATATTTAGAAGTTTTTTAATAAATATGGGGACTATTATCATGTCTTCATGAGTGTTTGCTGATGGCTAATGTTATCTAATTCTATTATCCATACACAAATAGTGCCTGCTAATCATTTTGCACCAACATAAGGCTGATTTGTAATTACCTGCCAGATGATGTTAGGATTACAAAATTGAAAGTTATCCATAACAACAGGCGTCACCAGGGACCCCAGCAAAGCAAGTGGCTGTGAACTTGGAAGTGAGCTGTTAATAGCTTGTGGGATTTTGTATTAATGGTATCAATTCCAAAACAGGTGTACTGTGGTCTGCCTGTTGTTGTGTTTGTGTGGTAAAACACAGCCAAGACATGGTACTGTGGTCAAAGTGAAGACCTTGTCGACTCCAGAACTGGATTCCTGATCAGGAATAATCTGCAAATCCGAACGGCAGTGTCTGTCTCTGTCTCTCTCTCTCAAGTTATCGATGCCTGCAAATTAGTACTGACAATGTTAACATACAAATTAAATCATACAGTAATTTTACTCAAAGGAAATACTAAAGCACTGACTTCTTATATGGTCTGTTAGTACAATTAAGCAAACAGGAAGTGGCGTATCATAGATTTTTGTTAGAAAATACTCAGAAAGGACAAACATGGTCAAGTCAACACTAGCTAACAGCCACTGCTAGCAGGTAACCGTCTGGACCCACCACATAAAAGCAACCCAAAGCAACCACGTCCGAAATTATTCAGAACTTTAATACATAAAATAGCTTAAAGTGATGAGCTATGTAAAAATTCACCCTCCGTACAGTTGTCATGAACAGGGACATTGGCTATAGAGACCAAACCCATTTTTTTTGTATGAGACTGTAAACACATTTCTGCTGTAAAGTCGGACATTTAAACATGAGGCTCTATGAGATTTGATTCACTTTTGGAGCCTCAAGTGGCCATTCAAGGAACGGTAGTTTTTTTTACACTTCTGTTTTTGCTTTCTTTTTCAACACTTTAAGTTGCAGCTTAGTCCATCTGTAAAATCTACTGTAATTCTGCAGTATTGACCAAATTTGAATACAGTTGCCTTCAACTGACAGTCAGCACCTGAAGGTCATCTTTAGTATTTGTTTTGAACTCTAGTAAACTGTGACAATCATCTTATGTAAGAAAAAGGTCATACAACTGTGAGCTGCTATAAACTGTTGCATGTAAAGGCACACATGTAACATTAATGTCTTTAGGTATTAAGACTGGGGGACACAGTAGGATGCCTTTGTCATCTTGCCTTTGGCCTGTCTGTCTTATCTGACGTTCCATCAGAGCCAGACTTAAACAGTCGGGATCAATGCTGATGTGCTTTTCTTTGCAGCAGCCTGCTGGCTCATGGGGAAGGAGCGAGTTGTTGAGCTGAGAGCTGTGCGACAGGAATAAGAATGACTCTGACTTGTCCTCCGTGAATCTCTGCAGCTAATTGTCTGGGCTGTGTGCCGGCATGCTGAAGGCTGAAGCAGTACGGTTCCTGTCACCAGGTGCTTTTTGCCTCCACTGCTAATGAAGAAGCGCTGCTGTGTCACGTGAAGACTGGAATATCAGATAGCAGAGCAAAAATATTTGAAGTCTTACCTTTTGTTCTCAATGATTGCTTCATCATGATGTGGACCCATCTAACATCATCCAGAAAACTCAGCTGTCTTTGAAAGGACTTTCTCATTAGTAGGTTTTTGGTTTATACTGTGGTTTGAAACTGTCACTGTTCCAAAAGACTTAAGATTCCACATTAGTGCACTATTGAAAGGTGGATCATATCAGATGTTTTTGAGCTTCTGACATCCAGAATTGTGCATCTGGAATTGGAAGAAGGCTGTAAGTTGATATCTGGGCTAACTAACAACCTTAGAAAAAACTTTGTCTGGAATGGGCTCTTTAATTTGTCTTGAAATACACAAAAAGTCTTTGATGAAGATTTGAACAATACTGCCAATACAGCCCAACTTCTGAATTAATGGCTTCATTTAAGTTGTTCACTTGTTATTTCCTAAGATTTTTTTCTTTTTTAATCTATGGCCATGTGTGAGTTTGGTGCTTTAAAGGTATAGTGCCACTGCTTTTTATACGCTTTAAGTCATGAATAAAATTTTCTTTCGCACTACTATGATTTTATTCCTTAGCATTTAGATAATTGATATGATATTGCCAATCCAGACTTCGATTTAATTTAGATTCAGTTTAGATTTTCAACCCCTCAGGGGGAGAAATTCAAGGGAGCAGATGCTATAACCAACATTTGGTAGATTTGAAAATGTTTCCAAAGAAATCTTAGGGCCCCTTCACACATAACACAAAGTTGGGCAAAAGAAGCTGAAACCAGCTGAAAAGGGAGTGGGGGGGGCGAATCGGCAAGCCGTGAAATATTTCAGCCGCTGTTGGGAGGGACACACGGTTGGGCAGGCGTGAACGATCCTGCGGCGATGGTTTTACGCGTGCATGAACACATTGTGAGCAAGTTAGTGGTGTAAGACCACATCACACTCACACAGCAGTGGAAGGAATTAGTTGTGCAAATTTACATAAATCAACAAAAATGTCTAAGGAAAAATTAAAGCAAGCACAGAACATTATAAGAACAATTAATGTACTGTTTAAATGTAAGACAATCATGTTACTGTTGCTAATGATTCTTTTCTGACTGTCACAAAATAAAGAAAAGATAACAAAAATGAATAAAACAATTACTGTGACTGTTTCAGCACTCTGGCAAAACAATTTCCTTCTGGATTAATAAAGTTCTCCTTATTGTTATGATGTGTAATTGATGCCTGATGATGTGACTGTGTGTGTTGGAAATGATGGCTCAAATGGATTGTATTTTGTCTGGTAAAATATTTAGTTCCCGCTATAAAGAGCAGACATAACATCCTTCTGTTTCCTGTTCCTCTGTGCATGAGCCAAGGAATTAATGAACTGACATGATTGAATGATCATGAACACATTAACCAGCTCCACGTGTCCAGCTGTCCAGAGCACAGTGCGCTGAATGACATCACGTCATGTGGACTATCCAACCTGGTCTCACGGCAAGTCGTGATTCGGCAGCACGAAATATACATTAATCTATTGATTCCTGATATTGTGACAAAAAGAGCCTCATTTTCGTCACGGCAGCACAAATTAATTCTAATTCATTCCATGATGGCTGCACAAAATTAAAAGTGAAGCGGGGGGGTCGAGGGTGTTATGGTTAGTGTGGGGGGAAGGAGTACGATTAGGTTATGGTTAAGGTTAGGGTCGGGGGTAGGAGTAGGGTTAAGAATAGTGAGTTAAAAAAAACCCCGTCACGAAAATTTGACTCATTTCGTCATGGGAGCACGAAAAAAAAAAAAAAAACGTGAGACTGGGCTGGGACTATCACTCGTGGATGTGACATTTGGATCATCAGCTGAGTGTTCATATGATGAGACGGATATATTCACATGGTGCAGCCTGGCTGATGGTGTCTGCAGCACACATTGAGACGCTGCTGAAGCTGTTATGTGTTTTTAATTTATTACCAAATCAGGAAAGCATGCCGACACGTTTGTATTGCAGTGAAGCGTTGAGAGGTGGTGTTCTACATGGCATGATATATGTTCTCCAGCTGTGAGCAGTGACGACACAGAGCTGAACTTCTGTGGCTCATCTGCAACATGCCCACCTGTCCAGAGCAAATTACAGATGTAGAAAACATATCTGCTATCAAGTCAGTCCACAGCAATGCACGTGTGTGCGGGTTCTCATGACATGCTGATCATTGTTTTATTATTATTATTTATTGTTCTTTGTTTTAATTTAACACGTTGTGTTCACCCTGTCAGTGCCAGCTGAGAGTGTGAGTCTGAGCTGGACATGCCCCCATACCTGCAGAGCGAAACAAAGCTATTACACATGAATGACTTCAGGCTGTTGTCCTCATTGTTTGTAGATTTTTATTTTACCACTTTCTTTTAATTGAACACCTCGCTGTCACTCGCACTCTCGCCTGACAACGTGTGTGTTATCATCTGACAGCGTTGGTGAGCCTGCGTTGACATGATCTGAGCAACACATCCCCTTGGGACGCATGGCTGGCTGTCACTCAAAGCCCCACGTTGCGATTGAGTGTCACGTGACTGTCTGCTGAATGGCTGCACTGACCACGGACTGAGAGTTTACTTTTAACTCTGTATTCCTGGCATGTGTGCACTGCTTCATGATGATCTCACCTCCAGAGGGACATGCAGAATATGACATGATGAGTGGTCCATGGCTCCGACATGATGGTCAGCTGTGCGCGCATGCCTGTCACATGCATCAACTCAGGTGGGGACGCAGTTGCAACCTACACATCTGGTATTACAGCTGAAATGATCATAATGTCCCATATTGTGTAATGGGAGGGAATGTGTTACATGACGTCCATCATGGACATGACAGGCCTTCTAGATGTGCACACTACACTGGACAGCGATCGCGCTGCACTCCAACCACCGTTGGAGCATTTTCCACCTCAGCCGCCCTGCCACAATGTTGGGTTGTGGTTTGGGCGGAGACATATGACACAATGGCACACCATTTGTGTTGTTGGGGGGAGGGGACCGCACACTCACATGCCAATTCATTTGTGTAGCGGGGGGGAAGACATTCGCACACCATATGTGTTGCTCAGGGGAGGGGGGTACTTCACACTTGCATGCCATTTGTGTTGCTCGGGGAGGAGGGGGGGACATGGCACACTCGCAGAGCACTTAGAGAATGTGGGGCCATTTGCACAGCGAGCTCGACAGTGGTCTGCCTGCTCTCTACTCTCGTGCTGGCAGAGCAAATGGCCCCACATTTTCTTAGTGCCCCGCAAGCGGTGTTCGATGTTTGTGGGTGGCACCTGGACTCGGTCGAGAGTGGGTAGAATGGGCATTTGTCTGGCATTTGCTGACATTAGGCCGCTGGTGTCAAGGCTGCCTCGTTGTGCCATTTGGTCTGGGTTTGACATGGCCGATGATTTCGTGCAGCTCCTTGGCCGCGGCATGATATGTTCATCTTGCATATGACATGCCATGTGAATGTTGCAAGCACGATCAAAGGGCAGTGCGACCTCATCTTGCCGGCCGTTTGAATTGGTTTCATGCGTGAGCGATACGTAAATGTAGAGTCCATGTGCTGTGCCCAAATGAATGTGGCAACTGCTGTATGAGGCGTTCAAGTGTGGCTCCAATTTACTTAGCGTGCCAGTTGAATCCTCCTTCATGCGCCATTCTGCCTCATTTGTGTTATTTGTGATGGGGCCCTAATGGATGTTAGCGTAGGATTAGGGATGGGTATTGGGAACCGGCTTTTTTTTGGATATTTTTAAGAAATGATTTGATCCATCGAAATCAGTAGCATTTTTGCTTAACAATTCCCTTATCTGTCCTTCAGAGTGGCTGTTGTTTTTGGGAGTGTTTCTCAGGAAAATTATCATTTCTCTACATTGATTACAGACCCTGCAGCGGGTCTGTAATCAACCATTTCTGCAGCATGGCTTTGCTTTGAACCTTGAACCAAAGAAGCAGTGTTTCGATCTGCTGCTTCATTGGTTCTTTGTTTTATTTCACTTTATCTTAATTTTTCCCTGCTAAAATCCAAAAGAGTATACGTCTGTGAGTAATATTTACCTTTTTTTATGTTAAACTGGCCTGTTACGGTCTTCTGAAACAGTTAATAGATGTATTTTATAACTTAAAAACGGGACCGATGCTAACCCATTAGCTTGTCTATGGCATTTTCAGTGTTAAAGTTAGCATTAAGCTGTTCGCATCTCAGCACGTTTGTGTGCATTTGTTTTCTGTATAATAATGGCTCAGTGTTTGTTGTCGTAAAAGAGTCAAATGGATTACGAATTGTAATATTTTTTAATTTATTTTTATTTATATATTAATAATAATAATAGCAACAGCCACACCAATAATAACTAATAATGCTACAATACAATTTTAGAGAAAGAGACAAAAAGAACCTGATAAAACAAAACACAACAGAAAAGATAAAACCAACTAACAATCAACATAAATAAATAAATATAGAAATAACTGTTTCCTGTGAACACCTAGTGACTCTTACACCTCCATTTCATCCCTGTCTTATTTAAGTTTAATGACAATTTGTTTCGGTCAAACAATATTTTCAGTGTGTTAATTTCTTAAGTGATTTCCTCCAGAACTATCTGCCAAGCTAGAAAACTGCTGCATCCTAGTAAGAGCAGAATACTACTGGAATGAATTTGAATAAGGAAAGTTGTTTTTTTTTCCTCACCAAAATGGATGCTGCACTCACTCCAGTTTATTGTCTGGAATAGTCCCAGATTGCATTTCAGAGCTTCTAGAGTTCAAAAATTTTTGTATGGGTGGTGTTGAGGGGTAATTTTGGGTTTCAGCTTTTTTTTTTTTTTCCTCTTCACCATCTTTCATCACCATCTTCTTTCATCCCTGAATATGTCAACTGTGAGTCAATTTTGTGTGGATTAAAGTCACTAACTGGGACTCCTGTCTTGTTGCGAGAAAGAAACAAGAATCGTCCTCTGTTCTGTTCACACAGTTCCAAACGCTGCGCGGCTCTCTGCCGAGTCACGGTAGAACGATAGAGTCCAGTCGGAATTAATAACTTCAAAGCGAAATGCTGTTTAAATCAAATGACACCTCTTTCCAAACATTGTAATACAAACAAACTACAATCGATCAAAACGTTTTTTCCTCCCAAAATGAGATGTCCTGTGCTGATCGGCTGAGCTCAGCTCAGAGGTACGGAGAGACATTCTTGCCAAAATGTCTGAAAGGAAATACTTTTGACAAAAAGTACAGATTTTATTTATTTTTATTTATGTTTTATAAATGTTGTTGACATAGAAATCTGTAAAGCCTACTTTTAGTACACAGAAAATTTACAAGAGGCATTGATAAGGAATCGGATCGATAAGCGAATCGATAATGGCATCGATACTGATAAAATCTTAACCCCTTAACGCCTATTGTCGCATATATGCTACAATATTTGACTCAAATATGCAACATACCAAATTGACCAGTATGCCTGTTGTCGCAAATTTGCAACATACCATTATTATTATTATAACATTATAACATAAATTATTACCAAAATACCAAAATTACTATTTATTTTTTGTTCAAAAGTGTAATTAATAATCTCAACATTGTTTACCATCTACTTAAAGGCAAAAACACACACAAAACATTTTTTTATACTCAAAAAAAATATAAACGCAACACTTTTGGTTTTGCTCCCATTTTGTATGAGATGAACTCAAAGATCTAAAACTTTTTCCACATACACAATATCACCATTTCCCTCAAATATTGTTCACAAACCAGTCTAAATCTGTGATAGTGAGCACTTCTCCTTTGCTGAGATAATCCATCCCACCTCACAGGTGTGCCATATCAAGATGCTGATTAGACACCATGATTAGTGCACAGGTGTGCCTTAGACTGCCCACAATAAAAGGCCACTCTGAAAGGTGCAGTTTTGTTTTATTGGGGGGGATACCAGTCAGTATCTGGTGTGACCACCATTTGCCTCATGCAGTGCAACACATCTCCTTCGCATAGAGTTGATCAGGTTGTCAATTGTGGCCTGTGGAATGTTGGTCCACTCCTCTTCAATGACTGTGCGAAGTTCCGACGACGAACTGGAGTCAGGTCGAGACCCCGATGAGGACGACGAGCATGCAGATGAGCTTCCCTGAGACGGTTTCTGACAGTTTGTGCAGAAATTCTTTGGTTATGCAAACCGATTGTTTCAGCAGCTGTCCGAGTGGCTGGTCTCAGACGATCTTGGAGGTGAACATGCTGGATGTGAAGGTCCTGGGCTGGTGTGGTTACACGTGGTCTGCGGTTGTGAGGCTGGTTGGATGTACTGCCAAATTCTCTGAAACACCTTTGGAGACGGCTTATGGTAGAGAAATGAACATTTAATACTCGAGCAACAGCTCTGGTTGACATTCCTGCTGTCAGCATGCCAATTGCACGCTCCCTCAAATCTTGCGACATCTGTGGCATTGTGCTGTGTGATAAAACTGCACCTTTCAGAGTGGCCTTTTATTGTGGGCAGTCTAAGGCACACCTGTGCATTAATAATGGTGTCTAATCAGCATCTTGATATGGCACACCTGTGAGGTGGGATGGATTATCTCAGCAAAGGAGAAGTGCTCACTATCAAAACGTTTTTTCCTCCCAAAAATATGCCTTCAGTTAATTCAAAATGCTGCAGCTAGAGTACTAACGGGGACTAGAAGGAGAGAGCATATCTCACCCATATTGGCCTCTCTTCATTGGCTTCCTGTTAATTCTAGAATAGAATTTAAAATTATTCTTCTTACTTATAAGGTTTTGAATAATCAGGTCCCATCTTATCTTAGGGACCTCATAGTACCATATCACCCCAATAGAGCGCTTCGCTCTCAGACTGCAGGCTTACTTGTAGTTCCTAGGGTTTGTAAGAGTAGAATGGGAGGCAGAGCCTTCAGCTTTCAGGCTCCTCTCCTGTGGAACCAGCTCCCAATTCAGATCAGGGAGACAGACACCCTCTCTACTTTTAAGATTAGGCTTAAAATTTTCCTTTTTGCTAAAGCTTATAGTTAGGGCTGGATCAGGTGACCCTGAACCATCCCTTAGTTATGCTGCTATAGACTTAGACTGCTGGGGGGTTCCCATGATGCACTGAGTGTTTCCTTCTCTTTTTGCTCTGTATGCACCACTCTGCATTTAATCATTAGTGATTGATCTCTGCTCCCCTCCACAGCATGTCTTTTTCCTGGTTCTCTCCCTCAGCCCCAACCAGTCCCAGCAGAAGATTGCCCCTCCCTGAGCCTGGTTCTGCTGGAGGTTTCTTCCTGTTAAAAGGGAGTTTTTCCTTCCCACTGTCGCCAAGTGCTTGCTCACAGGGGGTCGTTTTGACCGTTGGGGTTTTTACGTAATTATTGTATGGCCTTGCCTTACAATATAAGGCGCCTTGGGGCAACTGTTTGTTGTGATTTGGCGCTATATAAATAAAATTGATTGATTGATTGATTGATCACAGATTTAGACTGGTTTGTGAACAATATTTGAGGGAAATGGTGATATTGTGTATGTGGAAAAAGTTTTAGATCTTTGAGTTCATCTCATACAAAATGGGAGCAAAAACAAAAGTGTTGCATTTATATTTTTGTTGAGTGTATATATATCTATATAAATTCAGGCGTTAAGGGGTTAACAATACCCATCCCTACATAAGATGGATCACAGGTAATCTCAAAACCTCACGCATGTGCACACACGCTTCCTCCTGTAGTTAGTCTGCATAACAGAGATGAAGAAAAAGACAATATTCTCTATGGTATTTCACCACAGATAAATATGTCCTCTTCATTAAAATGAGCTGTAATTTTGCAACATGTTACAAAAATTAATGTACATTATAATGCTTAACTTTCAGTAGAAACTAAATTATATACGTTATAGCTGTAAGGCTCCCGGAGTGAGTGCTACTGATAGACTCTTCTGCTAATGGAATCCAGCAGTCTTTACTACATTGACATGATTAAGGTTGATTTTCTTCAAGTCACGAGTTGGTTTGCAGTAGCTACTTTTGTCAGAGATATTTGATTGCGATGCCGTAATGTGACAGAGCTGGTGGAGCACGGCAGCAACACACAAAGGGCTGATGTCTTCTCTTTACGATTGGCTCGAATCTAAAACATATGTTTAAATAGTGCAACAAGTGTGCAGTTGCTTCAAATTAGAATACATGCACCAGTGTGCATGTCTTAATAGCCTGATCAAATTCCAATAAAAATGCTTCAAATTGCACCTTAAAAGAAGTTTTATGAAGGGTTTTGCCCGTCTGTTTATTAACAGGATAGAAAAGTTTACTAAAGTCATCATGATACTTTAAATGACTCTGAGAGCCCAGGTTGAAAAACAACAAACTTCTCCTTTAAATACAGCAAAGGTCCGATTCATCTTGATTTATTTATTTTTATTTTTATTTAAAATTTAATGGTGAGGGAAAATTTTACATTTTTGCTTTGCTTTATAAAACATGACACTACAACTGTTACTACTTAATGATTATTATTTCATGTGTTCGCTGAAGTCAAGGTGATCAAATGCAACTTTCTATTCAACATGGCTATTTTGTGTGTGGTGAATGATGTGTAAAGCATGCGGGCAGTTGACTCAGAAAATTGCACTCAGCGAGCATGTTTTAAATATTTGCTTCTGTACAACCAATTCCTGCAGCACTTTTCAAATTATTAGCCGACCAAGGGGAATGAAATTCCGAAGAGTAAACACAACAGTTTGCAGTCCTCCACAGTGGACAATTTGTGCAAATATGGAAATGATGACAGTTGGGATACAAAGTGATTTCTCTCTTCCCCCTCCCACTAAAGTTCATTGTAACTAGAGCCCGACCGATATGTCGGCCGGCTGATATTATCGGCCGATATAAGCCCTTTTCAAAGTACTCACTATCGGCTGAAATTTTGCCGATAGAACGCCGATAATTTCTCATAAACAGAACAGTTACTGAAATAATGTTTGTGTCGGCAGTGTAAAATGTCCTTGCACCGTTTGTCCAGTAGATGGAGCTCTGACTCCATTCAACTGAGAGCTGCTTACACCCCTGCTTAAATGTGTTCATCACCGGCCCCCGTAGTTCACCGTCACACTGCACTGATCAGCTGACAAAAGCATACAAGTAAGTTTATAAGGATCTACAACCCCTGGCAAAAATGATGGAATCACCGGCCTCGGAGGATGTTCATTCAGTTGTTTAATTTTGTAGAAAAAAGCAGATCACAGACATGACACAAAACTAAAGTCATTTCAAATGGCAACTTTCTGGCTTTAAGAAACACTATAAGAAATCAGGAAAAAAAAATTGTGGCAGTCAGTAACGTTTACTTTTTTAGACCAAGCAGAGGGAAAAAAATATGGAATCACTCAATTCTGAGGAATAAATTATGGAATCATGAAAAACGAACTCTCCAACACATCACTAGTATTTTGTTGCACCACCTCTGGCTTTTACAACAGCTTGCAGTCTCTGAGGCATGGACTTAATGAGTGACAAACAGTACTCTTCATCAATCTGGCTCCAACTTTCTCTGATTGCTGTTGCCAGATCAGCTTTGCAGGTTGGAGCCTTGTCATGGACCATTTTCTTCAACTTCCAACAAAGATTTTCAATTGGATTAAGATCCGGACTATTTGCAGGCCATGACATTGATCCTATGTGTCTTTTTGCAAGGAATGTTTTCACAGTTTTTGGTCTATGGCAGGGTGCATTATCATCTTGAAAAATGATTTCATCATCCCCACACATCCTTTCAATTGATGGGATAAGAAAAGTGTCCAAAATATCAACGTAAATTTGTGCATTTATTGATGATGTAATGACAGCCATCTCCCCAGTGCCCTTACCTGACATGCAGCCCCATATCATCAATGACTGTGGAAATTTACATGTTCTCTTCAGGCAGTCATCTTTATAAATCTCATTGGAATAGCACCAAACAAAAGTTCCAGCATCATCACCTTGCCCAATGCAGATTCAAGATTCATCACTGAATATGACTTTCATCCAGTCATCCACAGTGCACGATTGCTTTTCCTTAGCCCATTGTAACCTTCTTTTGTTCTGTTTAGGTGTTAATAGTGGCTTTTGTTTAGCTTTTCTGTATGTAAATCCCATTTCCTTTAGGCGGTTTCTTACAGTTCGGTCACAGACGTTGACTCCAGTTTCCTCTCATTCGTTCATTTGTTTTGTTGTGCATTTTCGATTTTTGAGACATATTGCTTTAAGTTTTCTGTCTTGACGCTTTGATGTCTTCCTTGGTCTACCAGTATGTTTGCCTTTAACAACCTTCCCATGTTGTTTGTATTTGGTCCAGAGTTTAGACACAGCTGACTGTGAACAACCAACATCTTTTGCAACATTGCGTGATGATTTACCCTCTTTTAAGAGTTTGACAATCCTCTCCTTTGTTTCAGTTGACATCTCTCGTGTTGGAGCCATGATTCATGTCAGTCCACTTGGTGCAACAGCTCTCCAAGGTGTGATCACTCCTTTTTAGATGCAGACTAATGAGCAGATCTGATTTGATGCAGGTGTTAGTTTTGGGGATGAAAATTTACAGGGTGATTCCATAATTTATTCCTCAGAATTGAGTAAGTCCATATTTGTTTTCCCTCTGCTTGGTCTAAAAAAGTAACCGTTACTGATTGCCACAATTTTTTTTCCTGATTTCTTATAGTGTTTCTTAAAGCCAAAAAGCTGCCATTTGAAATGACTTTAGTTTTGTGTCATGTCTGTGATCTGCTTTTTTCTACAAAATTAAACAACTGAATGAACATCCTCCGAGACCGGTGATTCCATAATTATTGCCAGGGGTTGTATATCCTTATCCTGAACGTTATCTAAGTTGCAGCAACAAGAGGTACAAGATCAGATGTATTTCACAACTCTTTTTAAGGATACGTATTTGCTAATTTCACAAAGGTTTAATTCTTGATTGCATTTTTTGAACTTGAAAATTCTTCTCTGTTATAAAGTTAATCAATATGAGGAAAAAGCTTCAGCTTTTAGCTCATACCTTTTTTGTTAAGGGTCCAAAAAAGAACATTTTATTCATTTAAAAAATAATAATAATATCAGCTGATTTATCGGCTATCGGCAAGTCAGCCGATTTATCGATTATCGTCATTTTTTTTCATCCAAATATCATTATCGGCATCGGCCTCAAAAAATCCATATCGGTCGGGCTCTAATTGTAACCCTTTCACACCAGTGCTGACGGTGGGTAAATCCAACATGACTGCAGTAATGAGATGATTAAACTTAAAATATATTTGACAGTACTTGTGACATGCTAGGCCATCTCATTATAAAGCTTTTAAAAATTTCAACCAAAGGGAAATCATCAGCAACACAGCCTTCAGAGTTGTTATTGCACCCTTGGAAGCTTCCCTCACTTGTCTGTTTTACTACTATCACTTGAAGTGAGCCTCCGATAACCAGTGCGGTACTGTTTCCAATTACTGATTAATTTAAATGACCTCGGATATTCAGTAACTTGGAAATGTTCTCATTTCTATCCCTGGATTTTCTGAATAAACTGATTGTAAAAGGGATTATTTAAATAAATGTCTTATATTGAACAGCATGGACACTTGCACTTCCTGTTGTATTGACTTTCTGCTTTAGTTTCAGTGTTGCCTTTTTGTTTGTTTTGTCTGCTTATTTGTTTTTCAGTCTTCACAAGAGGAAACACTCAACTGTCAACTTAACCACTGTTCACTTACTGAGAGCAGATAGAGCTTTGAATAACTTTTCATTTAAACAGTACTGCATACAAGGTCTGTGAGAAAAGTATCGTACCTTATTATTTTTTTCAAAAAATATATGGATTTGATTCATATGTTTTTACGTCAGCCAAGCTTGAACCTTCGTGCGCATGCGTGAGTTTTTCCATGCCTTTCAGTTGCGTCATTCGCCTGTGGGCAGGCTTTGAGTGAGCACTGCTCCACCCCTCTCGTTGTTGTTTCATTGCGAGGAAATGGCATAATGATTTGGGCTTTTTTTCCATCAGAATTTTTTCAGAAACTGCTAGAGACAAGCAGCTGGAAACCATTCGAAAAATTGATCTGGCTTT
The DNA here is from genome assembly GCF_902500255.1 of Thalassophryne amazonica. Taxonomy (NCBI): domain Eukaryota; kingdom Metazoa; phylum Chordata; class Actinopteri; order Batrachoidiformes; family Batrachoididae; genus Thalassophryne; species Thalassophryne amazonica. Next base: position 66,671,256 of record NC_047104.1, on the reverse strand, counting down.
AGAGGACAAGTTGGGACAAGACCAGCTCTCCACAATTTCTCTTATACTCACTCGACTGGTAAGCACTGAAAGCCGAGATAGACATGTCCCAACTTGTCCTCTGGCACTCCGAAACGGAGGTGTGCCTTTGTCTCGCTCCATCAGCGAATCGGTCATGACGTGCGAAGCCTCCGCGCAGCTTTCCATGACAAAATCTCTTGTTAAAAGTGAAATCTGCTGGAAAATGGCTGATGTCCAGCTCTTGTGATAACCAGAGAAATTGCACACGATGGTCCCAGCTCCACACAGTGATCCGTTTAGAAATGATGTGGTGGTTTCTGCCTCTCGATGGCAGCTTGGAGCGCGGCGCGCCGTGCACCATTGTGGGGCGTTCTTAAAACTGTAGTAACACTCCTTATTCTCTATGAAGCCCGTAAAATTTTCACCGAAAGCCAGATAAATTTTTCGAATGGTTTCCAGCTGCCTGTCTCTAACAGTTTCTGAAAAAATTCTGATGGAAAAAAAGCCCAAATCATTCCGCCATTTCCTCGCAATGAAACAACGATGAGAGGGGTGGAGCAGTACTCACTCAAAGCCTGCCCACAGGCGAATGACGCTACCGACAGGCGTGGAAAAACTCACACGTGCGCACGAAGGTTCAAGCTTGGCTGACGTAAAAACATATGAATCAAATCCATATAGTTTTTGAAAAAAATAAAAAGGTCCGTTACTTTTCTCACAGACCTCGTAAAGACATACTCGTGTCCATTACAGACTGTATTTGGAGGTGAGCTAGTAAGTCTTGGCTGAGACAAACTATCAATCCCAAAACTTTGTGACAAATGTGTCCACTGACAGTGGGCGGGCATCCCACTGGGCACTGCCATAGCATGGAGAACACACCGTGCCACAACAATGCGACAAACATTCTCTGGGCTGTCAGGAGCTGCTTTTCTGATTTGGTCGAGGATACAGCAGAGGCCTTTCCCAATGGTGCCTGTGTAGTAGGGGAACGATGGGCCTGGGGGTTGACTGTGGTGGAGGTGGTGCTGGGGGGCTTGGGTTCCTTTTCAGGGTGGTTGGGGTCATTCACCTGGTGTATTGTGATCTTGGTGATATGGGTTCATACACTGTAGGGTTTGGCAATGTCTACTTAATTGAAAAAACATGATATGTGCATTAAAATATCTCGATGGACAGTGAAATGGACATGGGGGGGGGTCTTTTGTACATACTTTATTGTTATTCTTTAAAATGTCAATAAAATAAATTCAGTAATAAATTAATTACTATTTATTTTATTTGTCCAGTCATTCATTCTTCTGTACCCGCTTATTCCAATTAAGGGTCATGGGGGAGATAGAGCCTATCCCAGCAGTCATTGGGTGAGAGGCGGGTACACCCTGGACAGGCTGCCAGTGTATTGCAGAGGCCACATGTAGTCAGACAAACACATTTACACCTACGGTCAATTTCAAGTTTACAATTTGCCAAACCCGTATGTCCCTGGAAGTAGGAGGAAGCCGGAGCCATTCGGCAATAATCATAAACAATCCTTCATTTCAGAGATCTCGTCACTTGGTCTCCTAAATCCAGGCATGGGACATCTTCTTGATATCTCAAATTATTATTATTTTTTTTTTCTTTGTGCAGCATCAAAACCAGTTGTCATGTTGCATGTCACAGCAGCTACCAGTTCTTTCAGGAGCGCACTCATCTACGTTTCTCGATTCAGGCAGTGTATGGAGGGTCCGAGCTGTTTTTGGTGCAGCAGATAATCGAATATTTACAGTGGAATCTTTCAAATGGTGATACAACCACCAAATTGGACAGAAATACTCCTTAGACATTACTCTTTTGATTAGTCACATTATCTCCTAGTCTTTCCCCTTTTGTTTTGCTCACATTTGTTATTGTCTGCCTTAAGCACATCTTATTTTCCAACCAATCAGTGTTAGCAGAGGCACATTTTACCCATAATCCCTTTGGCATCTGTCTGTGTTTGTTACAAACCTTCAGAATTAGTGCATTATTCAACATTAAAAGATATATGTTATATTTAACTTTGTACAAATGACAGAATTGGCATTAATGGAGTTATTCTATCAGTATTCATTTTATTTATAAATCAAACCATAAGTCAGCACTGCTTTATTTTCCAAGACCTCCGCCTCACAGCAACACTGTTATTGAATAGAGAGTTGAGCTTTGCTGTTCCTCTCAACTGCTTCTCTGCTGGAAGCTATGTAGTAAACAGGATCTTCCAAACACTGGGCAAGGTGCACAAAGACAGAAGTGCTGACTCATTGTTTGGGTCTGTTGTCACCTTTGATGCTACCAGAAGCGATTGTGCTTTTTAGTGGTTGTAAGTGTAAGAGCTTGTTAGTAGTTGTAAGTGTACCGAGACAATACTGGAAGTTATCGGTTATCTGTAGCTTCTGATAAATTTTTGGGTGGTTTATTGGTTTAGCTGTATAAAAGATAACTTTTCAGTTAGCTGATTCTGTTATCAAAGCTAACGTTTTGGTTAGCTGTGCCCACCACTGTTGATTGGTCACCCAGAGGAGAACATTACTGCAATTACTGGATTACTACATTGCTTGTTTGGTGGAAATTGTTGCTTTGTGGGGGACCCCTAAACAATGTCCTATTACAGTAAAATTTGACACAGATCTTTTATTGTATTAGTGGAACAAGAACAAGATGTGACCCAAAATATTTTGTAACATTTGACATTTTGAACAGGTTTAATGCACATTTTCAATAGGTGGCCAGGTAGGAGTCAATGATGGCTTACACAGGGGTCAACATTTTAAAATGTTTCAGTCATATTGACAAGTATACCACATTATTTGTCTCATCATAAAGATTCTAAAAAGGTATAGTTTGGACTATGACTCAATTCTATGGACTTATGAAGTAAAAATGGCAAAAATGGTGACAAAGGTCAGTTTCAGTTTATACAGGGGTCAAACGTTAAATATGGCCAAATTTTGGTAATAAGCTATGTAAATTATTTGTTGAATTATTAGGGTTTTAAAAAGGCATAGTTTGCACCATGTGTTGTGCTTAGTTATCATATTACAGGGTAATATATTGCAGTTAAAATAAGTAATTAACACATTACCGTTTTTCTCAGTAAATATATTTCTAAAGGTGCTATTGACATGACGTTTTCACCAGATTTGGTTCACAACCCAAGTAATGCACACATGTAAAGAAGTCAAACCATAGATGTCCATAAAATAAGTTATATGTAATAATGTGAAATGACACAGGAAAAAGCATTGAACACCTGAAGAAAGGGAGGTACAAAAAGACATGGAAAGCCAACATACCAGCTAAAAACCATCAGTAATTAGAAAGAAATCCCACGCCTTGTCACTGCAGCTTAATATCAGATGGTTCAGTACCAACTGATGGCCTGTAAAAAGGTGTCTCCTTACCAAGGTGTCACACAAGAAGCATCTCATTATGAGTAAAAGCAAAGAGCTCTCTCAAGATCTTTGCAACCTTATTGTTGCAAAGCATACTGATGGCATTGGTTACAGAAGGATTTCTAAACTTCTGAACATTCCAGTGAGCACTGTTGGGGCCAAGGAATGAAAAGAATTTTCAGAAGAGTTATCCAAGAGCCAAGGACCACTTCAGAAAGACCTGGAATTACCAGGTACAATTGTTAAAAGGAAAACAAAAAGTAATGCACTCAACCACCATGACCTGTATGCACGCTCAACATGCAAGTCCCCATTGCTGAAGAAAAAGCATGGTGAATTTCCTTAAAAATTTGCTGACATTTAGACAACATTGTGAAATACTGGTAGAATATAGTCTGGTAAGATGAGACCAAAACTGAACTCTTTGGATGCCATAATATACACCATGTTTGGAGGTTAAATACCATACCATGCCACTTTATTTATATAGCACATTTCACAAATATAGTTTACAAAGTGCTGTACAAAAACACACACACACACAGAGGACCACACACTCATGCGGTGTTAAAAGCCAAAGCATAAAAATGGGTCTTAAGACAACACTTAAAACACTCTACAGTGGGGGCTGTTCGGATGATAAGGGGTAAATCAATCCACAGCCGAGAGCCCAAAACAGAAAAAGCCCTGTCCTTCCTGGTTTTCTGTCTCATCACATGCACCACAAGCTGGAGCTGGCACTCAGACCTCAAAGCACAGGGAGGCTGGTAAATTTGGATGAGGCACTGCACATCACCTCCAAAACACCATACCAACAGTGATGTTTGGAGGTGGGAACATCATGGTGTGGTGCTGTTTTTCAGCATCTGGCACTGGCAAACGTCATATAACTGAAGGAAAGATGAATAGAAAAATGTATGGAGACATTCTTGATAAAAATCTGCTACCATCTACCAGGGTGATGAAGATGAAATGAGGGCGGACATTTCTGCAAGAGAATGATCGCAAACGCACAGCCAAGGAAACTCTCAATAAAACTGCTAGAATGGGCCAGTCAGTCGCCTGACTTGAATCCAATTCAATACAAAATCTATGGAAAGAACTAAAGATCAGAGTTCATAGAAGAGATCGGTGGAACCTTCAAGGTTTGAAAACTGTTTCACCTGAGCAATGCATGTGACTAGTGTCTCCATACAGGAGGTGTCTTTAAGCTGTCATTAGCAACAAAGGCTATTGTACGAAGTATTAAATAAATTTCAGTAAGCGTGTTCACACACCTTACTCGTGTGGACTGCCTTGAGCCAGCATTGTTGTAATTCGGCGCTATCTAAATAAAAATAAATTGAAATTGAATTTAAAATAAAAATACATAGTTAACCAAATCCTGGTCTAAATAAGTGGGACTTTAGTTCCCTTTTAAAACAGCCAAACATATCGTTAAGTCTGAGGTGTGTAGGTAAGACATTCCACAATTTAGGGGCAGCAGCCATAAAAGTTCTGTCCCCACAGGTTATAAGCGAGTGTGTGGAGTGGAAAGTTGTTTCCAATTGTGAGAAGGGAGCGAGCAGGAAAGTGGAGCTGAATTAAGTCTGTAAGGTATGCAGGTGCCTGATTGTGTAGTGCCCTAAACAAGTGGATTCTGTAGGGCTCATAGAGACAGTGTAGGGAACTAAGCAGAGGGGTGATACGAGTGTGTCTGTTTGACCTAGTGAGTAGCCTGGCAGCAGCATTTTGAATGGACTGCATGTGATGGAGGACAGATTAGTGCAACAAAAAAGTGCATTACAATAGTCTATAAAAGTGGAGATAAAGGCATATATAAGCACGTCAAGTTCTGTGGGAGAGACTGTAGCTCTGAGTTTACTAATATTTCGCAGATGGGAAAAGTTTAATAGGGGTGTCCAATTATAGAGATTTGTCGAATGTTTCCCTTAGGTTTCTCAGACTTGCCTGGACAGCACATGCCAGGGGCCCAAGGTTCTGTAGGATCACAGGTTTGAAGCTATGATTAAGACATCTGTTTTATCAAATCAAATCAATTTTATTTATATAGCGCCAAATCACAACAAACAGTCACCCCAAGGTGCTTTATATTGTAAGGCAAAAGCCATACAATAATTACAGAAAAACCCCAACGGTCAAAACGACCCCCTATGAGCAAGCACTTGTCGACAGTGGGAAGGAAAAACTCCCTTTTAACAGGAAGAAACCTCCAGCAGAACCAGGCTTAGGGAGGGGCAGTCTTCTGCTGGGACTGGTTGGGGCTGAGAGGAGAGAATCAGGAAAAAGACATGCTGTGGAAGAGAGCAGAGATCAATCACTAATGATTAAAAGCAGAGTGGTGCATACAGAGCAAAAAGAGGTGAATAAAAAGAAACACTGGGTGCATCATGGGAACCCCCCAGCAGTCTAAGTCTATAGCAGTATAACTAAGGGATGGTTCAGGGTCACCTGATCCAGCCCTAACTATTAGCTTTTTCAAAAAGGAAAGTTTTAAGTGTAATCTTAAAAGTAGAGAGGGTGTCTGTCTCCCTAATCCAAATTTGGAGCTGGTTCCGCAGGAGAGGAGCCTGAAAGCTGAAGGCTCTGCCTCCCATTCTACTCTTACAAACCCTAGGAACTACAAGTAAGCCTGCAGTCTGAGAGCGAAGCGCTCTATTGGGGTGATATGGTACTAAGAGGTCCCTAAGATAACATGGGACCTGATTATTCAAAACCTTATAAGTAAGAAGAAGAATTTTAAATTCTATTCTAGAATTAACAGGGAGCCAATGAAGAGAGGCCAATATGGGTGAAATATGCTCTCTCCTTCTAGTCCCCGTCAGTACTCTAGCTGCAGCATTTTGAATTAACTGAAGGCTTTTCAGGGAACTTTTAGGACAACCTGATAATAATGAATTACAGTAGTCCAGCCTAGAGGAAATAAATGCATGAATTAGTTTTTCAGCATCACTCTGAGACAAGACCTTTCTAATTTTAGAGATATTGCGCAAATGCAAAAAAGCAGTCCTACATATTTGCTTAATATGCGCATTGAAAGACCTATCCTGATCAAAAATGACTCCAAGATTTCTCACAGTATTACTAGAGGTCAGGGTAATGCCATCCAGAGTAAGGATCTGGTTAGACACCATGTTTCTAAGATTTGTGGGGCCAAGTACAATAACTTCAGTTTTATCTGAATTTAAAAGCAGGAAATTAGAGGTCATCCATGTCTTTATGTCTGTAAGACATTCATGCTTTCTAATAATACTGCCTGAGGGAAGCATGTATAAAGTGAATAAAATTGGTCCTAGCACAGAACCTTGTTCAACTTAATAATTAACCTTAGTTTGTGAAGAAGACTCCCCATTTACATGAACAAATTATAATCTATTAGATAAATATGATTCAAACCACTGCAGTGCAGTGCTTTTAATACCTATGGCATGCTCTAATCTCTGTAATAAAATTTTATGGTCAACAGTATCAAAAGCTGCACTCAGGTCTAACAGGACAAGCACAGAGATGAGTCCACTGTCTGAGGCCATAAGATCATTTGTAACCTTCACTAATGCTGTTTCTGTACTATGATGAATTCTAAAACCTGACTGAAACTCTTCAAATAGACCATTCCTCTGCAGATGATCAGTTAGCTGTTTTACAACTACCCTTTCAAGAATTTTAGAGAGAAAAGGAAGGTTGGAGATTGGCCTATAATTAGCTAAGATAGCTGGGTCAAGTGATGGCTTTTTAAGTAATGGTTTAATTACTGCCACCTTAAAAGCCTGTGGTACATAGCCAACTAATAAAGACAGATTGATCATATTTAAGATCGAAGCATTAACTAATGGTAGGGCTTCCTTGAGCAGCCTGGTAGGAATGGGGTCTAATAGACATGTTGATGGTTTGAAGGAAGTAACTAATGAAAATAACTCAGACAGAACAATCGGAGAGAAAGAGTCTAGCCAAATACCAGCATTACTGAAGGCAGCCGAACATAAAAATATGTCTTTGGTATGGTTATGAATAATTTTTTCTCTAATAGTTAAAATTTTATTTGCAAAGAAAGTCATGAAGTCATTACTAGTTAAAGGAATACTCGGCTCAATAGAGCTCTGACTCTTTGTCAGCCTGGCTACAGTGCTGACCCCAGAAACCTGGGGTTGTTCTTATTTTCTTCAATTAGTGATGAATAGTAAGATGTCCTAGCTTTACGGAGGGCTTTTTTTATAGAGCAACAGACTCTTTTTCCAGGCTAAATGAAGATCTTCTAAATTAGTTAAATTTTATCTGTAAAAAAAAAAAAAAAATCACTGACATCCAGTTTTGAATGGCGTTCAAACAGTCAAGAAGTCTTGCAAGCTTGGATGCCTCATTTTGTTTAAAATAAAATGAAGGTGACTTTTCCGCTTAGAAGTGATAAGTGATGTTAAAACTGTGAATAATCCGATGCAGAGGTAGCATACATAATGTATATAAAATGGGGCCCAGCACTGAGCCTTGTGGAACACTGCATGACAGAAGTGAGGCCATAGAGAGAAAATTCCCAATAGAGACAACAAAAGTCCTATCTGTCTGGATGGAGGTAAACCACTCCAGAGTAATATGACTTGGGAGTTCATCTGTCTTAATAACGGCTTCTTTTGGCATGGCAAAAATATTAACACTGGTGGATTTTTTTTTTTTCTTCTACCACATGCATCCTTGTACTGCCTTCTCCAAGAAACAGCTATCACAACCATGGGGTTTTTTTGTGCTAATTACTGGTGAAATTAGCAGTACGATGACAACTGCAAACCTTAAATTATGTTTCATGATCACTTCAGCACTCTTCTTCCACAAGTTTGGAAAGGAAAACTAAAACATATGTAATGATGCCAGCCACAAAAATAACTGGCCATAATGAACTTCACCACGTGTCTTTAGTAATAACAGCAGAAGAGAATGCAAGAGAGACTTTTGTGCTGGCGCTGAGCATTTGTAAATCTGGTTCCAAGACTTTCTTGAAGACATCCTTTCACTTGGTGTTGAGGGTTCTGTCATCTTCAGGTTTCTTTCTCTTCACATCCGCCCACATCAGTGACGATAACTGCGAGGCATTGGCTCCCACAGCTCAGTCGGTTTAGCTGGTGTGAAGTTGCTTTAGTCGACACTGGCAGAAAACACAGCATTTTATGTGTGGGCTCGCTGTGCTCCAGATTCAAGGATGTTGCACAGAGCTGTCATTTACCCAGGTGCCTTTCTTATTTTGTGCACATGAGACTCAGTTCCTTGTAGCCGGTGTGACATTTTTCCTTTGCATTTCCCTGCAGCTTTTTACCAGCAGATCCACCTGTTTTACTGCTGCTGCAGCTCAGTTTTCTCTTCACAGTAACAGTCTGGCAGGATCTTAAGTGTTATGACAGTTCAGTGATGGTCGTAACTTTCCCCAAAGGAAATGAACCAATTCATCTTGTTTAACAGTGTGCCCAGGGCACATTCCAGTGAGTATGTAGTGAGATAATGAAAAAAGCTTTGTGTGGAGGAATGCATGAGTAAAGGTATGGTGCTGGTCAGATTGCGGTTTGAAGTTCAGCCGATGAGTTCAGTGTCCTTCGGAATCCTTGTTTGGATGCAAGCGCAGCAGATGCAGGGCGCCACCTTCTATCACAGGCTGTGATCAGTAACATGTTTGACCTGCTAACTGCTCAGTCAGGACAACAGTGTTGCCTGTTAGCACTTTTTGCAATGCCAAACACTGTCTGTGCTATCACAGCTCAAAGCTGCCCTTAGTCACATGCCTAGCAAAGAGAAAAGCAAAGGCAAGTATTTTTTTATTCCCCCAGTCAATGAATTTGTGGGGCATTAAATTTTCATCCTGTTCAGGTGGATGTTGGCAAACTCTTTGTTTCCGTACAATAACTAAACAGCGCCTTGTCTGATTGAAACCATTTCTTAGTAGGGGTCTATATTGGGTTATGGTATTATTGAAGCACTGTTACATGTCAGTGCTGGATGTGGTGAAGCGTAAGCCTGCTGTTTTGTGCAGCGGCTCCGATCACTTAAAAGCAGTTAATGTCATCTCTCTGTGTCTCACAGCCTGCTTGCAATGCATCAACGCAATCAAGCCCCTCTATTTTGTCACATGATAATTTCACAAGGGACACAATGGAAATAAGTATTTCTGCTTTATTGTGTTATCCATGTATCCTTGATACATTCACCTCTCTATGTTTATATTGATGTTGCAAAATACGCTCAATCAATCGATCAATCATAAACAATATTTGTATTTATGTGTTAACGGCATCTGCAGGAGGGTGTGTGTGCATACATGGAGGTTTTGACAAGAGCGGAAGTTCGCTTTAAGTTAGCGGAAGTTAGCATGCACGTTACATCCACAAGATGTCTTGTAAATCACTCCAGAGGTGCTGTTAGGTTACAAAAACTGTGTTTTCAGTTTTAGAAATGTTTCATTGTTGGTAGCTTTTAAATAATAAATTATGTTATATTTACACACAAACGAAACAGAGTTAGCAGCTAGCTAGACCAGCCAGTGACATCACCACTCTTACATCACCGAAATGTCTTGGAATCACTCCAGAGGTGTTATCAGGTTCCGAAAACAGTGTTTACAGTTTTAGAAGTGTTTATTAGTTGGTAGCATGTACATAATATATGAGAAATATGTTATATTTACACACAAACGAAACGGAGTTAGCAGCTAGCTAGACCAGCCAATGACATCACCACGCTCGTGTCCACGAAATGTCTTGGAATCACTCCAGAGGTGTTATCAGGTTCCGAAAACAGCGTTTACAGTTTTAGAAGTGTTTATTTGTTGGTAGCATGTACATAATACGAGGTCTATTAGAAAAGTATCCGACCTTATTATTTTTTCAAAAACCATATGGATTTGAATCACGTGTGATTACATCAGACATGCTTGAACCCTCGTGGGCATGCGAGAGTTTTTTCACGCCTGTCGGTTACGTCATTCGCCTGTGGGCAGTCTTTGAGTGAGGAGTCGTCCACCCGCTCGTCGATTTTTTTTATTGTTTAGGAATGGCTCAGAGACTGTTGCTTTGTTTGATAAAAAATTTTTCAAAACTGTAAGGCACAACTGAGTGGACACCATTCAATAAATTCAGCTGGTTTTCGGTAAAAATTTTAACGGCTGATGAGAGATTTTGGTCTGGTAGTGTCGCTTTAAGGACGGTCCACGGCGCCTGATGGCGATCTGCGCTTCGAGGCGGCAGCGTCTCGACGTTTCACGCTCTGTTGACGCAGTAAGTCGTCAGAGAACAGAGAACTTTCAGAAGAAGTCAGCATGAGGAGTTTATTCGGACATTCCATTGTTAACGGACATTTTGTAATGAAAGAACGTGCGGGCAGAGTCGCATGTCGGGCTGGACCCGACCGCGGGGGGTCGCGGCAGGAAAAACACCTCCGTTGGAAATCTTAACGGGCAAGTTGGAACATGCCCAAGCTGTTAAACAATTTCTCAGTTACTCACTTGTTGAAAGCCATTAAAAGCTGCCTGAATTCTACAAATGGTTTTCAACACGGAGGTGTTTTTCCTGTTGCGGCGCACACGAATTTGCGCGTACGTCTTTCATTAAAAAAATGTCCTTAAACAGTGGAATGTCCGCATAAATTCCCGGCCTCTTCTGAATCTTCTCTGTTCTCTCACGATGTCCTGGGTGAATTAAGCCTTAAATTAGGATGTTTTAAGCTCGAAACAGGCCGACGACAGCGCCTGGAAGCGCTGCAGGATGTCCCGCTCCGTGGGAAGTCCTTACACCGACAGAAACACCCCATAATCTCTCATCAGCCGTTAAACATTTCACAGAAAACCATCTTAATTTCTCGAATAGTGTCCACTCGGATATTCCTCACAGGTCCAGAAAAAATTTTGATAAAGCAACGCGCGCCGTCTCGAGCAGCGTGTGAAACAAAGGAATTCAGCCGAGAGGGCGGGACCACATCTCACTCAAGGCCTGCCCACAGGGAAATGACGTCACCGACACGCGTGAAAAAACTCACGCATGCGCACGAGGGTTCAAGCATGATTGGTGTAATCGCATGTCATTCAAATCCATATAGTTAAAAAAAAAATAAAAGGGTCGGTTTATTATCTAAGAGACCTCGTATATGAGAAAGATGTTATATTTACACACAAACGAAATGCAGTTAGCAGCTAGGTAGACCAGCCAGTGACATCACCACGCTCGTGTCCACGAAATGTCTTGTAAGTCACTCCAGAGGTGTTATCAGTTTCCAAAAACAGTGTTTTCAGTTTTAGAAGTGGTTATTCCTTGCTAGCTTTTACATAATATATGAGAAACATGTTATATTTACACGTAAACAAAGCTGTTTTGGAGCACCAGAGACAGACCAGCCAGTGACATCACATCACTCTGATTGGCTGTCACCCCCGTCCCTCAAAAAAAAACAAAAAAAAAAACAAAAACAGAATTGCATGATTCATAGCTTACAGAATGTAACAGAATGTGACATTTTATCCTCTTAAAATAGGTCAAGGTTAGCCATCTCTGAACTCTAAGGTCATCTCTAAGGTCTGTGTCCCAACAATGTTCCCTGTGAATTCGAAGACTTTGGCAATAATAGGAATGGACGTATGCTGAGCACAGACAGATGGACGGACAGACAGACAAATACCCGATGGCCATATTTGAGTCCCTGTGGCAAAAATGGCCATTGTCTGTTAAGCAATATAGCCACTACAGATGGCATCTTGATTTTTGTTTCTGCACAATAACTAAAGACTCATTTGTCTTATTGAAACCATTTCTTGATGGTGAATTGAGGGCAGCTCAGTGAGGATTTCTTTCAAAAACAGTTTTCATCATCTGTCTGTCTGTTTGTGTGGGTCAGCTGAACTAACAGCATTGGCATAGGTATGTGCTTTCTGCGTGCCCTGTCGTTTAACTGTAATTTCCTAATTCCTCCAAAACCTTATTGGTTTCCCTTTCCCAGTGAACTGAATGGTTGCTCAGTAAAGTAATAACATCTGCATTTTAGCAGTTAGTCTCGTAAATAGATTGAGTCATTGGACTTGGAGAGCTGAGTAATTATTATTATGTAATGTGACCTCTGGGCCTTTAATACAGTTATAGTCTCACTGCATAAACCAGTTATTTCTGCCACTTTGCAAGAAATAAAAAAATAAAGAAGCATATTAGCAAAACAATATTTTCCACTTTTACAGGCTGTTGATTGTGGAAATAAATCTACATCTGATTTTACTTAAAAATAGTTTGTAAACTACAAAACTGAGATAATAATAAATGTGGAGCCGGGGAATTTCACATAAGTACATAAGTATACCAAATGGCAAATGTCAGCTCTCTCCAGTTTCTCCGTGATCCAAGCCACACACATGCACACATACACGCACACAGAGGCCACTTGACTATTATAATATAGTAGGGCTGGGCAATGTTAACGTGCTAACGTTGCGTTAATTATTGAGGTCATTATCGCCAACAATTTGGTTCCTCCCCTTAACGCTGCGTTTTTTTGTTTGTTTTTTTTTTTTGGCCTTTTATGACTGTTGCTCGTTGCCTTTTATTTTGAAAGCGTCAGTCGGGGGCGAGCTTATGCTGTTGCTTCCTGCTGATAGCTGAGTTCACACAGAAAACGACACGAGGATCGAGAAAAGTACAGGCTATGCAATGCACAACAAAACAAAATGCAGAAAGACGCCGAACTTTTGAATGGACATTTTCGGTACAAAGTTCTACAGGATCAGGCCCGGATCTTTTACGCATCGTTCGTCATCGGTAAAACAAAAAAAAAATCTTGAATAATCTCGAATAGCCGAACGTGTCCCCGCGGTGAACACAGCTTTTCGGTGGTTTTCATGTCAACCTATAGTCCGTAAATGATACGGATTTTTCCGAGTTTCAGAGTCATACGGACGTACAAATAAAGTCGGATATTCAGGGTTTGGTCTGTAATAAACTATTTCTGCAGTGCGGCTCCACTTTGAAACCATGAACCATTGAAGCGATGCTTCGATCCAGTAGCTCATTGGTTCTTTGATTCACTGCTCTTCAGAAACGGCAAGCCGCTTCTTAACCCCTCGCAAAGCCATTAAAATATCGTCAGTCACTTTTGTGTGGATTAAAGTCACTAACTGGGACTCTTGTCTTATTGCTGTCAAGAAACGAGAATCGTCCTCCGTTCCGTTCACACAGCTTGAAACGCTGCGCGGCTGAGACAGAGTCCAGTCGGAATTAATAACTTCAAAATGAATCGCCGCTTTAAATAAAATGTAATAAAATGTAATACACACAAGAAACTACAATCGACTAAAAGGTTTTTTTTTTCCTCCCAAAATGAAACGTGCTGTATTTTCTTTTCAAATTACATCCTGAAGTGAAGCACAGCAGCTGGAAGCTCAGCTCAGATATATGGAAACACATTCATGCCAATGTCTGAAAGGAAATGCTTTTGACAAAAACTACACATTTTGTTTATTCCTATTTATGTCCAGAGATCAAGGATTCACCATGTAGAGTTCATTATGTACAAAGTTTAAGGATCCAGTGACCAAATTCATATTTATTTACTTTAAGACTCAATAAAATGTTCAATTTCAATTCAGTTTAATCTGCTTATAAAGTGACAAATCACAACAAAATCTAAATATACTAAAACAAATACATCACAATTGTACACATATCAAATTGTGGTATGTGTACAATTGTGACGTATTTGTTTTAGTACATTTAGTCATGGACATGAATATTGTTATTTTGATATGAAACAGGATAACAAATGACCTGCCAGTGGTTTTATATTTGATTTCATTAGTGTGTTTCAGTTGAAATTTACATTTTCAAATAAAACTGTGCTTTTAAGCGGCTTTTGAATTCATTTTTGGGTTTCACATATACCATGCGATTAATCATGATTAATCACAGAAAGTCATTGAGTTAATGCGATTAAGATTTTTTATGTTTGCCCACCCCTATAATATAGATAATAGTTTGAAATGCAGAGTTATTGTTGTGGTGACGCCTTTAAAGTAATGATTATATAAGTGTCAATGCAAGTGTCTGTGAGATCAAAGGGTGTGTGGAGAAAAAAGCCTTATGTTTACATTAAAAGCACCATCTCTGCCACCCACCTCAAGCTCCGCTACAAACAGCCTCTGAAGGTCAACATGTCTGAGCCCAAGCATGGTAAGAATTAGTCCAAAATATCAGGAAGATGAGGACAAAATGTGCACCCTTATCTCACTGAGAACATTCAGATCATTGAGTGTTTGCTGTGCTGTCTTCAGCCCATTGAGTCCATTGAACTCTAGATTTGTAAGTGCTATGGAAATGGACAGGTGTCATTATTATTATTATTATTATTATTATTATTATTATTATTATTATTACCCTCTCACTGGACAATATAGACATCCTCCTTAAAAAAAAAATTGAAGTTATCGACCCATGTGTGCTTTATTTTCTTTTTTTTTATAACTTTTTACAGTCTAGACAAAAATTAATTTTATTTGGTAGTACTGTTCATATTGCAGTTTATTACAATTAAAAGTGTCCAGTGTTGAAATACCACTGGACACATTATTTTGTTGAATTTTTTTTCTAAAATGGAAAGTAAAGTTATCTTTCTCCTTTTGTTCTGATCTGAAAAAGAATCTGGTCCATGACTTAAATTTATGACCTAAACTGGGAGTTTTGTGATCTATGTCACCCGTAATTATTGCAAATTGCAGGGTCGTAGTGGTCACTATAGGCCACGGTTGGTTGGTTGCAGTAGAAAATGTAGAGCATAAACAATTGTTGCTTTTCTATTTTTATTGAGGGTTTTAAAGGTGACACAAACCAGATAAATCTTTCCCACAACAATAACTCAAAAATGTCATTCATTTCCCCCACATAACTGCAGATAGAATGAACACTAACTTTACTTTGTAACAAACAATTAACATGTTTGAATCAAAGTTATAGGGGAGATTTGTAGCATTCTGTAACTCCGCCTACTACAGAATTACCTGTCAGAAGAACCCTTTGGTCAGTTTAATTGCTGACCCAATTGTTTTATTTATTTATTTAGTTTCTTATTTGTGTGTATTTGGGTTTGGGTTTTTTTTTTTTTGTTGTTTGGTTTGTTTAAGGTGATTTGAGTTTGAGCCCTTGGCATACTTGTTCCTGGATTTTGTGAAACAGTGAGCTTACTGATGTCTCACACCCTGAGACATCAGATGACACAGCTGTTAAGGAGTGGGTTTGTAGTGGTGCTTGAACTGAAATAAACAGTTAATCCAATGATGAATTTTGACGTGGCCATTAAAATAATTTATGACAGCACAAATGTACAGTAGTGTTCAGAATAATAGTAGTGCTATGTGACTAAAAAGATGAATCCAGGTTTTGAGTATACGAGTAATAAAATAATAATAAAAAAAGAAATAATAAAAAATAAATAATAAAAAAAGTAGAAAAGGGGGTGTTCACAATAATAGTAGCATCTGCTGTTGACGCTACAAACTCAAAACTATTATGTTGAAACTGCTTTTTTAGCAATCCTGTGAATCACTAAACTACGTAGTATTTAGTTGTATAACCACAATTTTTCATGATTTCTTCACATCTGCGAGGCATTAATTTTGTTGGTTTGGAACCAAGCTTTTGCTCGTTTACTAGTATGCTTGGGGTCATTGTCTTGTTGAAACACCCATTTCAAGGGCATGTCCTCTTCAGCATAAAGCAACATGACCTTTTCAAGTATTTTGACATATCCAAACTGATCCATTATACCTTATATGCGATATATAGGCCCAACACCATAGTAGGAGAAACATGCCCATATCATGATGCTTGCACAACCATGCTTCACTGTCTTCACTGTGAACTGTGGCTTGAATTCAGGGTTTGAGGGTCGTCTCACAAACTGTCTGCGGCTCTTGGACCCAAAAAGAACAATTTTCTCATCAGTCCACAAAATATTCCTCCATTTCTCTTTAGGCCAGTTGATGTGTTCTTTGGCAAATTGTAACCTCTTCTGCACATGTCTTTTATTTAACAGAGGGACTTTGCGAGGGATTCTTGCAAATAAATTGGCTTCACACAGGCGTCTTCTAACTGTCACAGCACTTACAGGTAACTCCAGACTGTCTTTGATCATCCTGGAGCTGATCAATGGATGAGCCTTTGCCATTCTAGTTATTCTTCTATCCATTTTGATGGTTGTTTTCCGTTTTCTTCCACGCGTCTGTGTTTTTTTTTTTGTCCATGTTAAAGCATTGGAGATCATTGTAGATGAACAGCCTATAATTTTTTGCACCTGCGTATAGGTTTTCCCCTTTCCAATCAACTTTTTAATCAAACTACGCTGTTCTTCTGAATAATGTCTTGAACGTCCCATTTTCCTCAGGCTTTCAAAGAGAAAAGCGTGTTCAACAGGTGCTGGCTTCATCCTTAAATAGGGAACACCTGATTCACACCTGTTTGTTCCACAAAATTGACGAACTCACTGACTGAATGCCACACTACTATTATTGTGAACACCCCCTTTTCTACTTTTTTTTTTCACTAATAGCCCAATTTCATAGCCTTAAGAGTGTGCATATCATGAATGCTTGGTCTTGTTGGATTTGTGAGAATCTACTGAATCTACTGGTACCTTGTTTCCCATGTAACAATAAGAAATATACTCAAAACCTGGATTAATCTTTTTAGTCACATAGCACTACTATTATTCTGAACACTACTGTAGTTGTGACAGGCAGGTTTGGTAGGAGACAACTGCAAGACTCACTTTCACAGCTCGGTTTGCAAAACGACTTTAATGAGACAGGAAGCAATGGTCGGTACACGGGGGGGGGCAGTCCAAAAAACACAGCAACAGTACTAAGATCATCAGGCAAAAACGAGGTCGGAATAACAGGCAGGAGGTCGAGTATACACTGAAGCAGGCAGATCTAGAAAATACAGAAACGAGAGCTGGTATGAAGGCACAGGCGCAACAAACTGGCAAACAACCAACACAAGCTGTGAGCAACGTACTAGACCGGACAGACTTGACCTGACTAACGTGAAAAGTGGGATGTACACGCATGGACCGGGGAAGGCGGAGACGTACAGAAACAGGATTAATAACCTTAGACACCGGGAAGGGACCAACGAACCGGGGAGACCCGGGAACCCCTCGAAGGGTCAAGTGGCGCGTAGATAACCATACCTTCTGCCCGAGAGTGTACGGCGGCACGGCAGTCCTACGATCGGCGGCAGTCTTACAGGCTGCGGAAGAATGTAACAGAGCGTGCCTAGCCCGCTCCCAGGTTCGTTGGCAACGGAGGATGAGACTAAGGGCCGAGGGAACTGACGAGCTATTGTTAACCGAGGGAAAAACTGATGGTTGGTGACCGAAAACCACGTGGAACGGGGAGTAACTGGAGGACGCCGAAGGCAAACTATTGTGCGCGAATTCTATCCAAGAGAGTTGTGATGACCATGATGCTGGATGCTGGGAAGCAAGGATGCGGAGACCCTTTTCCAATTCTTGGTTGAAACGCTCTGACTGCCCATTGGCCTATGGATGGTAGCCCGAGGTTAGACTCCTCCAGAAATGGGACACAAACTGTGGATCCCAGTCAGACACAACGTCCTGTGGTAACCCATGTAATTTGAAAATATGTGACAGCATGACTTCCGCTGTCTCCTTAGCGGACGGGAGGCATGGCAACGGGATAAAATGGACCATTTTGGACAAGCGATCGACTACTGTTAAAATCACAGTGTTACCCTTTGAGGGTGGGAGACCAGTAACAAAGTCTAAGGTGATGTGCGACCAGGGACGGGTAGGAACCGGTAATGGTAGTAGGGCACCCGCAGGTGGACGGTTGGCGGATTTCTGCGTAGCTCAAACTTGACAGGCATTCACATATTCCGCCACATCCCTTGTAAGACCCGCCCACCAAAACTGCTGTTGTATTACTGCCATCGTTTTCTTGATCCCCGGATGGCAGAACAACCGGCTATCGTGACACCATCGAATTACATCTCCCCTGAGCATAGTGGGAACGTAAAGATGACCAGGCGGACAACTTGCAGGAGCAGGATCCTTATCTAATGCTGATTTTACCCTCGACTCTATGTCCCATGTGAGCGCGGACACAAAGCAGGACTCGGGTAGAATGGTGTCTGGATCAGCGGGCACGTCACCCGAGTTCCCTTGACGGGATAAGGCATCTGGCTTTCCATTTTTGGAGCCAGTTCGATAGGACAGTGTAAAATTGAACAGACTAAAAAAAACTGCCCACCTGGCCTGACGGGAATTAAGACGTTTGGCCGATCGAAGGTACTCGAGGTTTTTGTGGTCGGTATAGACAGTGAACGGTATCTGTGCCCTCTCCAACCAGTGCCTCCACTCCTCTAAGGCCACTTTAACTGCCAACAGTTCGCGGTCGCCGATGCTGTAATTCTGTTCCGCCGGTGACAGTTTCTTGGACAAGTAGGCACATGGGTGCAACCTGTCATCTGTGGGATTACGTTGTGAGAGAACTGCCCCGACCCCCATATTGGAGGCATCGACTTCCACCACGAACTGTCAAACTGGGTCAGGGAGGAGTAGCACAGGGGCCGCCGTAAAGTGATGTTTTAAGGTCTTGAATGTCTCCTCGCATTCTGGGGTCCAGGCGAATGGACGGAGGGATGAGGTGACCGCTACCGTACTAAAATTCCGGATAAACTTACGATTGAAAGTTGTGAACCCTAAGAACCGTTGAACCTCTTTACGAGTTACGGGCACTGGCGAATCCTGGACCGCTGCCACTTTCTCAGAATCCATCCTTATCTCTCCCTGAGAAATAATGAAACCTAAGAAGGAAATTGTGGATTTGTGAAACTCACACTTCTCTGCTTTCACAAAGAGCTCATTATTCAGGAGGGTTCGTAAAACCGTGTGAACGTGACTCTGGTGCGTAGCTAAATCCCGGGAGAAAATGAGAATATTGTCCAGATATACGAAAACAAATTTATTGAGGTATTCACGAAGCAGGAGGTGATGGTCTAATGGCTAACGTGTTGGGCTTGAGTCCAGAAGATCATGGGTTCAAATCCCCACCTGACTGGAAAATCACTAAGGGCCCTTGGGCAAGGCCTTTAATCCCCTATTGCTCCTGGTGTGTAGTGAGTGCCTTTAATGGCAGCACCCTGACATCGGGGTGAATGTGAAGCATAATTGTAAAGCGCTTTGAGCGACTGATTCAGATGGAAAAGTGCTATATAAATGCAGTCCATTTAGCACATCATTCACTAAATTTTGAAAAACGGCTGGAGCGTTGGTGAGACCAAAAGGCATGACCAAGTATTCTTAATGACCAGACGGGGTGTTAAAAGCTGTTTTCCACTCACCTCCTTGTCTGATTCGGACTAAATGATAAGCATTACGCAAGTCAAGCTTAGTGAAAACTGTGGCTCCCTCCAACAACTTGAATGCAGAGGAAATGAGCAGCAACAGATAACGGTTTTTAATGGTGACGTCATTTAGACCACGGTAATCAATACAGGGACGGCGCGTCTTATCCTTCTTTTCAACTAAGAAGAAACCCGCCCCTGCAGGTGAGGATGAAGGACGAATTAGCCCTGCTGCCAGGGACTCCCGTATATAATCATTCATCGCGTGGCATTCAGGTGCCGACAGAGAAAAGAGTTTTCCCCGTGGCGGACTCGCCCCGGGGAGGAGTTCTATGGCACAGTCATCTTCGCGATGTGGAGGTAATGATTTGGCTGTTACTTTACAAAATACGGCTGTTAGGTCATGATAACATTCAGGTACCCCTGCGAGATCTGGATTAGAACCCTGCGGAGATCGTTCGGGTTTTGACAGACATGAATAATTACAGGCAGACCCCAGGACATGATCTCGCCCTTGACCCAATCAAAATTCGGGCTGTGCCTTTGTAGCCAGGGCTGCCCCAAGATTAACGAGTGAGTCATGTTATCCAGCACATGAAAACTGATTGATTCTGAATGTGAATAGGAAATCAATAATGTGACAGACTGAGTACGATGTGTAATTTCGCCCAGGACGTGACTGTCCACAGCACGTACCACCAGAGGCCGTGTGATCCTATATAGTTTCAGATGAAGGTACCTGGCAAAAGAAGAGAGAATCAGGTTGGCGTCAGAACCAGAATCAATAAAAGCCGAAACGGTAATGGAGGTATGGTCAGACATTAATTTGGCTGGAATTATATTTTGTGTTGAAACAGTGGAGATGGAATTTTGACTCACCCGCAATTCAGCCTTTGACCGCATGGTGGCACCCCTGGCCTGACAGTCGGCTATCAAGTGTCCTGCTTGACCACAGTAAAAACAGAGGCTGTCCACTCGGTGACGCTGTCGCTCAGCTGGAGTCAGGCGCATGCGCCCGCGCTGCATTGGCTCCTCAGCACTGTGCTGGGATGACTCAGAACGGGCTTGAATGGATGAGGCGAAATGGGCAGGATGCATGTTGGATAAATATTCTGGATGTCAGTTCCCACGGTGAGGACGGTCTTGTAGGCGGTGGTCTGTGCGGATGGCGAGCGCAATCAGATCGTCCAACTTATCGGGCAAGTCTATGGCTACAAGCTCATCTTGAATTTCTGCAGACAGACCCTGGAAAAATGTGTTGAGGAGAGCAGCCGGGTTCCATTCACTTTTCGCTGCCAGGATCCGGAAGTTGACGGCGTAATCTGCGACTCGGCCGCTGCCTTGCTTTAGTCTTAGGAGGGATCGCGCTGCTTCAAGTCCCGGGGCCGTATGTTGGAAAACCTGCTTGAGGACTCTTGTGAACGCCGGGAGTGAAGCACAGGTGGGTGATTGTCGACCCCAACTCGGCTGTGGCCCAGGCTGCTGCTCTACCGGAAAGGTGAATGATAATGTAAGTGATCTTTGATCTGTCAGACGGACACATGGAGGCCATTAATTCAAAATGTAATTCACACGGTGTGATGAAAGGTCTGACGTCTCCTGAGTCGCCTGAAAATCGTTCAGGACGTGACAACTGGTTGCAAACAACTGGCGCAGGTACGGTGGCCGACGAAACAGCTGGCAGCCACGGTGGTTGGCTGGGACTGCCGGTGGCCGCATCCGACTTAGCCTGAAGATCAAGTCGGGACAGTACTTTGTTCATCTGTTTGCTGACTGATGCCATAAAAGTCTCTTGGCAGGTAACAGGTGACAGAAAGCAATGGTCGGTACACGGGGAGGCAGTCCAAAAAACACAGCAACAGTACTACGATCATCAGGCAAAAACGAGGTCGGAATAACAGGCAGGAGGTCGAGTATACACTGAAGCAGGCAGATCTAGAAAATACAGAAACGAGCTGGTATGAAGGCACAGGGCGCAACAAACTGGCAAACAACCGACACAAGCTGTGAGCTAATAAAGCTCCAGGTGGCAATGAACAAATTACATACAGGTGTGCATAGCAAGAACCAGAAGAGGGGCGTGGCCCGAGAGAGAGAGAGAGAGAGAACCACAGACAGGCCCCAGCAACAACACCCCACAACCCAGAAAACACAGAAAAGAAATACAAAAGCAAGAAGGGAACAAAACAAAACAAAACCCCAGCAAGAGAATACAGAAATCGTCAGGCCCTGACAAGTTGCACATGCTTTTCAGCTGCATTTTTTTTTATCTTGCTGTTGATTTTGCTCTCATTATAATTAAAAGGGTATTTGAGTTTTTTTCACGCTACATTTTCTATCAGGCTTTACTCCAAGTCAGTTTATATCGGCACTGTGATAAATGAATTTGAGACACCATATCTCATTCCAGTAGTTCAACCAGTGAGTAAGGGGCTTTTACACAGGGAATCTGCCTCATTGATCTGTACTTTAAATATCATGGAAATTTTAACATCTTACAACACAATCTGTGCCCTATGAGGAGGGACACTTGGTATTTTTTAAAACAGGATTGATGTGTCCTCTGCCAGGACCATAACATGTAACAAACAGTTTCCCCATTTATATCAATGAGCTTGATCCCCAGTTTAATGCATTGAAGACCATTGCTACACCGTTGACTGTCACTGTGTCCTTATATTTGTAAGGATGCTGAATATGAAATATTCAGCTTGAAAATATGATCTCAAGCAGTCTCCAACCTCTGGTGCTGCAAACTGAAGCCAACACAGAAGTACCAAATCCTGCAGTTTCTTGGATGGCCACTTGAGATTGCCTCCAAAACCAGATCAACTCAGCATGGACCCCCATGTTAAATTTTCCAAGTTTGCAGCAGAAATAAATGTTTTCAGCCTAGTACCAAAATAATAAATAAATAATATAGTATAGCCAGTTTCTTTCTTTGTTCTTAACTGCATGCGGGGAGGTAAATAATACATAAATAACTATTCAATTTAACATACTGTAAGCCAACATTCCCTGTATGTGCATCCATATTTAGCCAAGCAGAGTTTGATCATTAGGGATTTGGTCACTTTGGCTGACAGCTAGTCTACCACCTGCTAGGTACAGCCAGTAGCTGTGGATCTGTCTGTCTGTCCTTACTGGGTATTTTCTTACAAATATTTGACATAATATGGTTTACTATGTGGTTAATTGTACTCAGTCCATCGAAGAAGTCTGTGCTCCAGTATTTCCATTGAGTGAAATTTTAGTATTATTTAATTTGAATGTAATCAGAGGGTCACCCCTTTGAGTCTGGTCTACTTGAGGTTTCTTCCTCAGAGGGAGTTTTTCCTTACCACTGCTGTTCTGGGGGTTAGTAAGGTTAGACCTTGAGGCAACTCTGTTGTGATTTGGCTCTATATAAATGAAAATAATTTGAAATTGATATTGGCACAGTTTGCACTGATTAGCATGTTACTAACATCATGCACCACCCACTTTGCAAAAATATGTTCTTCAAACACACACACCAAGATAAGTCTGTCAGCCATATCTTGCTTAACAGCTACAGAATGGGGGGCTAGCTGGGAGTTAGGTAGAGTCAGGTCACATTTGGAGCCACCAAATGCAGAAAACCAATGGGTGACATCACAGAGGGTTTGTCCTGTATACTTTGCAGTCTATGTACTGGACAAACCTTCTACAGCAGTAGTTCTCAAACCTGGACCTTGGGGTCCACCTAACTGACACGTTTTCCATCTCTCCTTGCTCTCTCACAAGCTCATGAGCTCATTCTGGTGTCCTCAGCCAATCAAGCACTAACAAACACCTGATTGAGCTAATCAGGTTTTTGGAAGAGCTGGGAAAGCATAATGTGTAGGTTAGGTTATTCCTGTGGACCAGGGTAGATAGAAGCTGCTCTGTAAGACATTATATTTCTATTTGCCACAATTCACGTTTTTAGATTTGACAAACCAGAGTAGATTCAGTCTGCAGTGTTTTCTCTCATTTCAGAATGACAATATTTATAAATGATGAAATTTCAAGGCTAGGGAAATTTATAGTACTGTCTGGAAGTGAAGAAAAAACTATATGGATTTGAATCATGTGCGCTTGCATCAGCCAAGCTTGAATCTTCGTGCGCATGCGTGAGTTTTTTCACGCCTGTCGGTTGCGTCATTCGCCTGTGAGCACGCTTTGAGTGAGCAGTGGTCCACCCCCCTCGTCGGATTTTCATGGTGAGGAAAATGTCTGAACGATTTGGAGCTTTGCTGCATCAATTTTTTCCAGAAACTGAGAGAGACAGCCAGGTGGAAACCATTCGTAAGATTCAGAAGGCTTTCAGGGATGATTATATGGGGATCACACAGATTAAGGAGTGTTACAACTGGTTTAAAGACGGCGCACAATGGTGGAGGGCGCACCGCGCTCTGAGCGGCGATCGACAGGCTGAAACGACCAGATCATTTTCAAAGTGAATGCTGTGTTGATCTGGGACATCGTCTGACTACCAGAGAAATGGCAGAAGATGTGGACATAGCACTTTTTCGGCACATTCCACTGTTACAGGAGTTTTTGTCATGAAAAGACGTGCGGAGGAATTCGTGCGTCGGGACGGAGCCGCTAATGGCGGAGAACAAAAAGCAGCGCCGTGATGAAGCCTCACAGGACATGTTATGGCATGTCCAGCTCGTCCACAATTTCTCAGATAGTCACATGACTGAAAAGCCACCGAAAGCCATCTGAATCTTCCGAATGGTGCAAGAGCTGGGCATGTTAGGGCTTGTCCTGTGAGACCAACACGGAGGTGCTTTTGTCCCACGCCATTAGCGGCTCCGTGGCGAATTCCTCCACTCCTCCTCTGGATACAACGTCCATGATTTCCAAAAACAATTTGAAATGTGGACTCACCAGGCCACAACACACTTTTCCACCTTGCGTCTGTCCATTTCAAATGAGCTCAGGCCCATCCAGAAACACCGCCGGGTGTTTCTGGATGTTGTTGATGTAACTGACAGTGGTTTTTTTTAAGTGTTCCTGAGCCCACACGGTAAGATTCTTTACACCATGATGTCGGTTTTGAATGCAGTGCCACCTGAGGGATCGAAGGTCAAGGGCATTCAATTTTGGTTTTCGGCCTTGCCACTTACGTGTAGAAGTTCTCCAGATTCTCTGAATCTTCTGATTATATTATGGACTGTAGATGATGGAATCCCTATATTCCTTGCAAATTGAACATTGAGAGACATTGTTCTTAAGCTGACTATTTTTCAACAAAGTTGTTCACAAAGTGATGATCCTCGCTCCATCTTTGTTTGTGAATGGCTGAGCCTTTTGGGGATGCTCCTTTTATACCCAATCATGACACTCACCTGTTTCCAATTAGGTGTTCTTTGAGCATTCATCAACTTTCCCAGTCTTTGGTGCCCCGTCCCAACTTTTTTGAAATGTGTTGCAGGCATCTGTTAGAAAAGTATTCAACCTTTTTTTTTTTTGCAAAAACCTGATGGATTTGAATTACGTGTGCTTGCATGAGCCAACCTTGAACCTTCATGCGCATGCGCAAATTTTTTCGCGCCTGTCGATTGCGTCAGTTGCTGGCAAGCAGCATTTGTGTGAGGACGTGTGTAGTGCTCTCAGCGGATTTTCATTGCAAGGAAAATGACGGAACGACTGGAGCAGCGCTAGTGCATCAAATTTTGCCAGAAACTGGGCGACAGCCAGGTGGAAACCATTCGGAAGATTCAGACGGCTTTCGGTGACGATCCTATGGGCATCACACAGATTAAGGAGCGGTACAACTGGTTTAAAGACGGCCGCACAACGGTGGAGAGCGAGCCACGCTCCGGACGGCCATCAACATGCTGAAATGACCAGATCATTTCCAAAATGAATGCTGTGGTGATGCGGGACCGTTGTGTGACTATCTGAGAAATTGCGGAAGAGGTGGACATCAGCACTTTTTCGGCACATTCCACTGTGACAGAAGATTTGGCCATGAAAAGAGTGGCGGCGAAATTCGTGCCAAAGCTGCTAACGGCTTTGTGTTGAAGTCTCACAGGACATGCTGGACTCTGAAAAATGATGCCCACCTCTTCCACAATTTCTCGGATATTCACACGACTGAAAAGCCACCGAAAGCCGTCTGAATCTTCCGAATGGTTTCCACCTGGCTGTCACCCAGTTTCTGGCAAAATTTGATGTAGTAGCGCTGCTCCAGTCCTTTCGTCATTTTCCTTGCGATGAAAATCCGTTGAGAGCACTACACACGTCCTCACACAAATGCTGCTTGCCAGCAACTGACGCAATCGACAGGTGTGAAAAAATTCACGCATGTGTGAATTTTTTCACGCATGCGCACAAAGGTTCAAGGTTGGCTCATGCAAGCACACGTGATTCAAATCCATCAGGTTTTTGCAAAAAAAAAAAAAAAAAAATGTCGGATACTTTTCTAACAGACCTCGTATTTTCACAAAAGCAAAAACAATGAAGTCTATCAGTTTGAACATTAAATATCTTGTCTTTGTGGTGTATTCAATTGAGTACAGGTTGAAGAGGATTTGCAAATCATTGTATTCTGTTTTTATTCACATTTTACACAACGTCCCAACTTCATTGGAATTGGGGTTGTATAAGGTCCCACAGTTGACAGTGCATGTCAGAGCACAAGCCAAAGGAAGTGGCTTTAGGACAACTCTGCGAATGTCCTTGAGTGATCCAGCCAGACCTGAATCTAATTGAATATCTCTGGAGAGATCTGAAAATGGCATCCAACCTGATGGAGCTTGAGAGGTGCTGCAAAGAGGAATGGGCAAAGCTGCTCAAAGATAGGTGCACCAAGCTTGTGGCATCATATTCAAAATGACTTGAGGCTGTAATTGCTGCCAAAGGTGCATCAACAAAGTATTGAGCAAAAGGTTACTTACGAACTTATGATTTTTTAGTTTTTTTATTTTTAAGAAATTTGCACAAAAAAACCCCACTTTTTTCATATTGTCATTATGGGGTGTTGTGAGTAGAGTTTTAAAGGGAAAAAAGAATTTACTCCATTTTGGAATATGACTGGAAAATAACAAAAGGTGGAAAAATTAAGCACTGTAAATACTGTCCGGATGCACTGTATTACTGCAGACCTTTTTAAAATGCCGAACACGGTGCCTGCTCCTGCCTTTGTCTACAGAGAACAAAGGTTCATCAGCACTTTCACATCACTTGAAGCCTCCTTTATTTGACTTCTCATCTTTGTATCTAGTTTGCAGTTCCTTGTTGCAGTTTGTGAAACAACATAGAAATTCTTCTCTTTTGATTGCACTATTTCCCTACGCATGACAACTGCAGAGAAAACTAGGTACAATGAAAAAAGGCAACATTTGTCATGGCTCGATGGCAGTTCTTTAGGACTTTTTGTACTGGCTCAGAATCAGACTTTGTCATTGCACGGTGAGATACTATGAACTTTAGGTGCTCATTCCTTTAAAAAAAAAAACAGTGTACAAGAAGAGACTAAAAACAATGTTAAAAACTGTACCAAAAAAAAAGTTGGACATTGTGATGTTGGCACACACTATGACCCTATAAAGTCAGAGTTTTGTTTAAAAAACATTTATGTTCAGCACTGCCTGACATAGTTACATTGAGCATAGCATGTAATCGTCGCAAAGTCAGGCTGTGTCACCAAACAAAGGTGACGCAAGCACTCGCGATGATGCTATACTGTCCCAGGAAAAGAGCCTTAAAAAAAAAAGAAGCAGCAGCCAGTCAGCAGCATCTCTGTGAACAATTCATCCTCCTTGGAAACCGTCCAGAAAGTTTCCCAATCTATCACTGCCTAGGTTTCTGCTTGGCGTGGTGGAACACACTGTTCTGCAGCATTTCACATTTATCACTGAAAATAAAATACTCCTAAATTTAATTATGCTAAATTTGTTCAGCCAAAAGTAACACACACGGTCCGCTGGGACACTGACAGCACTGCAATCAGTGAACGTCGGATACATGTCATTCAGGGGCATAATTTAGAAGTAGAAATTGGGGAGACAAAGTGCGAGGCCCACAGGGCTGAAGCCCATAGGCTGGGGGTCTGGGGGCCGCTTTAGGCCCTGAGAAGCAAACGGTTTCTTGATTAGCTCAAATGCATTCTGAGCATCCAGAACAGTAATTTTAATGTTTTGAGAAGACCATAAAGTGGACACCATTTGACTTATGCAATTTGAAACTGTGGATATAAGTATTTATTCTGAGAATAGCCAGCATTGATTTTATTAACATCCTGGTGTAAATAAGGTATCACCACATGTGTAGAACTAAAAAACAATGATAGGTTAAGTTTTCATTAAAAAAACAACTGCAGTGTGGTAAAATGTATTCATAAATATGAAAGAACAGGCTTTTAATGATTATTAACTATCGCATACTGTATTTTTTTCTCAAGATTTGTTTTTGCATAAGTTTGAAAAACAACAGATAATAAGTTTAGGATAAATTACTTATCATGAATTTAATTTTCGAAGTGGCACTAATGACAACACTCATACTGAACATAATTTCGCTTGCATAGACTGATTTTGGAGATCAAGCAATAATTGCAGATAGGCTTTCTGAGATCCCAGATAGCTTTTCTGATTTCCTTTTCTAACTTTCAGAATTTAGTAAATTAGCATATGGTCCATTGATACTTATGTGTAGACACTAGTCCCTAGAGGCAACTATTTTTGGTTTCAAATCTGGGCAAATGCAGTCCCAGAAAATTCCTAATGTGACAAACATGAAACAGGTGTTGTAAACAAGTCAATGCTGCTAAAAATACAAACTTGCAGAAACAAAGATACTATTCTGACATGGTTTGCACATAAGACTGACATAGCATGTTTCAAGTACACACATATATGTCAGAAAGTGGGGGGGACATACCATATTCTGTCCCCCCTGGTTGAAAAGGTGGGGGGGACATGTCCCCCCTATCTCCCACCAAATTGTGCCCATGATGTTATTAGAGCCTTCAGAAAATCAAGGGGTAATGTTTGATTCCACTTGGGCCTATAGTCCACCTATTAGAGAGAGCACATATAATTTTTTTTTTTGTTTTTGTTGTAGTTGGTGTTGGTGTTTGTTTTTTTACATTTACAGAATACTGTGAAGATTCTGCCTATTTTATATTTGTATCTATGCATTTTATTTTTTATGCAAGTAAAGTTTATATATATATATATATATATATATATATATATATATATATATATCATGCAAAAATCTCATGCTGTATTCACTTACATATTCATTCAAGGATTCAAAGGAGTTTATTGTCATATGCACATATGAACATGTTCCCTGCACAATGAAATGTGTTTACTGCATTTAACCCATCCTAACTGCCAGTTAGGAGCAGAGATCGCCTTTATGGCGCCCGGGGACCCAGCTCTAGATGTATGTCCCTGCCCATGACACACTTAACAAACAACAACACACATAAGCCGGTCCGGTACATAAACACACATAAAAGCACACAGAAGGAAAGTATTGGGAAAGAAAAAAAACCTCCATTGCTGCTGTGTTGAACACACACAGCACCACTGAAGCAAAAAAACCCTTAAGCACAGAAAACAATCACAGCAGACAACAGACGACAGCCGAGACTTGAATGTGTCCAGTGTCCAGACAGACAGCCCGGAGGCCGCCCTTGGCGCCATCAACAGGCCTTATCTGTCCATCCTGGGGGGGGATCCCAGTCCTGAATCAGTCCACCAGAGTCCAAGGTCCCACAGTCAACATCACAGGACTGGGAGAGGGAAAGACAAGAGAGGCGGGGTAAGACGAGGAACGAGGCATCAGGAGTGTTCTTCGAGGGGAGGATTTTATCCCAGTGGCCTTGAAGGGCAGCTGGTGTTTGGAAACCAAATAGATATCCAGATTAACAGTCGCCTGAAAGATTCCACTGTCTGAAACTTCAGAGTGGCTCCCAAATACATCTGAATAGAGGAGAAGAGATGTGGTCATTACTGACTATCAAAGCGGTTTTCCAGTGCAGCCATTCTCCCCAAGATGGATTCCAACGTGTGGTTAACACCCGCCGACTGAGCTGACACTGCCCTTCCAATCAAATCGATCATGTGGGGCAGCCTGGACAGGCCAATTAATGCCGCCTCCACCTTCTTAATTTTCCGGTAAACCACTGCTATGGCCGCTCCACACAGCAGAAACCCGGTCACCACAGCTCCAAATAAGTAAACATCTTCAACGTCCTCCACAGACAACGTGTACAGGCACATGACTTGCCACCTCCGCCAGCTGTCCATCACGTAACCCCCCACATGTGTCCCGGCAGGACAGGTTGGGTCCTCCGCTCCCGAGTGTCTTGTAGAAAAAATAGTGTCAATTGCGTTCAGAGACCACTTGATTAGATCCATTTTGCCGTTTCCAGAGGAGCAGGGCTGGCAGCCTCACAGACAAACATGCTACAGTAGCAGGAAAGTTGAGGAGGGAGGAGGAAAGAAAAATGCGACCGTCCCGACCGAGAGCAAGAAGGCAAAAAAAAATGACAGAAAACCCATTATATCAGTCATTTTGTCAAAATATGACCTGACACATGCTCTGCGTTCTCATGGTGCTGGCTTACTGTGTTCCCAAAGTTAAGAAAAAGTCGACAGGTGGACAAAGACACTTTCTGTATCATGTCTCAACTTTGTGGAATAATCAGCTTAAGAAAAACTAGACACTGAAACATGGTTGAGCCTTAACATCTGGAGCATAACCTTGCATTGTATTTTTAATTAGTTGATGTCTCAATGTATAGGGCTGGTTATTACCAAGGAGCTTATGATATATGTATTACAACACATGGGCCACGATGATTGTGTTGTGATAGATTGTGGCTACGATACATTGCAATGCACCACATAATGCACTGCGAATTTAAAAACTGAGCTGAGAATACCACTTGTGTATCACCTGGATAGTCTAATGCTGCATTCACGACAGATTGCTTTGTAATCCCTATGGAAGGACGCGTTTTGGCGCCAAGTCACGCAGCGTGACACGATGGACGCGAATGAAGCGACGCGAGTGAAGCGATTTTGAGTGATTGCCATGTTTGTGGTGCGATACTGCATTGTGTCACGTCGCGTTGCCCTCCTCTCCAAGTTGAAAAATCTGAACTTTTTCGTCTTGTCGCGCCGTGATGACCAATCAGGGACTGAATATGTAGTGACATGGAGATGTCTGGAGTCTGACTGAAGATGTGAACATGTCCTGTCTCTGGTAGCCAGCCTGTGAGCAGGACTTACAGTAGTGTTCAGAATAATAGTAGTGCTATGTGACTAAAAAGATTAATCCAGGTTTTGAGTATATTTCTTATTGTTACATGGGAAACAAGGTACCAGTAGATTCAGTAGATTCTCACAAATCCAACAAGACCAAGCATTCATGATATGCACACTCTTAAGGCTATGAAATTGGGCTATTAGTAAAAAAAAAGTAGAAAAGGGGGTGTTCACAATAATAGTAGCATCTGCTGTTGACGCTACAAACTCAAAACTATTATGTTATTTATATTTACTATTATATTAAACTGCTTTTTTTAGCAATCCTGTGAATCACTAAATTAGTATTTAGTTGTATAACCACAGTTTTTCTTGATTTCTTCACATCGGTGAGGCATTAATTTTGTTGGTTTGGAATCAAGATTTTGCTCATTTACTAGTGTGCTTGGGGTCATTGTCTTGTTGAAACACCCATTTCAAGGGCATGTCCTCTTCAGCATAAGGCAACATGACCTCTTCAAGTATTTTGACATATCCAAACTGATCCATGATACCTGGTATGCGATATATAGGCCCAACACCATAGTAGGAGAAACATGCCCATATCATGATGCTTGCACCACCATGCTTCACTGTCTTCACTGTGAACTGTGGCTTGAATTCAGAGTTTGGGGGCCGTCTCACAAACTGTCTGCGGCCCTTGGACCCAAAAAGAACAATTTTACTCTCATCAGTCCACAAAATATTCCTCCATTTCTCTTTAGGCCAGTTGATGTGTTCTTTGGCAAATTGTAACCTTTTCTGCACATGTCTTTTATTTAACAGAGGGACTTTGTGGGGGATTCTTGCAAATAAATTAGCTTCACACAGGCGTCTTCTAACTGTCACAGCACTTACAGGTAACTTCAAACTGTCTTTGATCATCCTGGAGCTGATCAATGGGTGAGCCTTTGCCATTCTGGTTATTCTTCTATCCATTTTGATGGTTGTTTTCCATTTTCTTCCACACATCTGTTTGTCCATTTTAAAGCATTGGAAATCATTGTAGATGAACAGCCTATAATTTTTTGCACCTGTGTATACGTTTTCCCCTCTCCAATCAACTTTTTAATCAAACTACGCTGTTCTTCTGAACAATGTCTTGAACGTCCCATTTTCCTCAGGCTTTCAAAGAGAAAAGCATCTTCAACAAGTGCTGCTTCATCCTTAAATAGGGGACACCTGATTCACACCTGTTTGTTCCACAAAATTGACGAACTCACTGACTGAATGCCACACTACTATTATTGTGAACACCCCCTTTTCTACTATTTTTTTACTTCTTCTTTGTGTTTCGGCTGTTCCCGTTAGGGGTCGCCACAGCAGATCAATCGTTTCCATCTCACCCTGTCCTCTGTATCGTCCTCTGTCACACCAACCACCTGCATGTCCTCTCTCAGCACATCCATGAACCTCCTCTTTGGTCTCCCTCTTCTCCTCCTGCCTGGTGGCTCCATCATCAGCATCCTTCTCCCTATATACCCTGTGTCCCTCCTCTGCACATGTCCAAACCATCTCAATCTCGCCTCTCTGACTTTGTCTCCAAACCGTCCCACCCGAGCTGTCCCTCTGATATGTTCATTCCTAATCTTGTCAATTCTTGTCACTCCCAAAGAGAATCTCAACATCTTCAGCTCTGCCACCTCCAGCTCTGCCTCCTGTCTTTTTGTTAGTGCCACTGTCTCTAAACCATACAACATAGCTGGTCTCACTACTGTTTTGTAAATTTTCCCCTTCACTCTTGCTGATATTCTTCGGTCACAAATCACTCCTGCCACCTTTCTCCACCCACTCCACCCTGCCTGCCTTCACCTCTCTACCACACTCTCCATTACTTTGAACAGTTGACCCCAAATATTTAAACTCATCTACTTTCACCACTTCTACTCCTTGTAACTGCACTATTCCACTGGGCTCCCTCTCATTCACACACATGTACTCAGTCTTGCTTCTACTGACTTTCATTCCCCTTCTCTCCAAAGCAGTGCCTTTAATGCCGTAGGTATTAAAATAAATTAGCTTCACACAGGCGTCTTCTAACTGTCACAGCACTTACAGGTAACTCCAGACTGTCTTTGATCATCCTGGAGCTGATCAATGGGTGAGCCTTTGCCATTCTGGTTATTCTTCTATCCATTTTGATGGTTGTTTTCCATTTTCTTCCACACATCTGTTTTTTTATTTATTTGTCCATTTTAAAGCATTGGAAATCATTGTAGATGAACAGCCTATAATTTTTTGCACCTGTGTATACGTTTTCCCCTCTCCAATCAACTTTTTAATCAAACTACGCTGTTCTTCTGAACAATGTCTTGAACGTCCCATTTTCCTCAGGCTTTCAAAGAGAAAAGCAGCGCAGTGCCTTTAATGCCGTAGGTATTAAAGGCACTGCGCTGCGGTGGTTTGAATCATATTTGTCTAATAGATTACAATTTGTTCATGTAAATGGGGAATCTTCTTCACAGACTAAAGTTAATTATGGAGTTCCACAAGGTTCTGTGCTAGGACCAATTTTATTCACTTTATACATGCTTCCCTTAGGCAGTATTATTAGACGGTATTGCTTAAATTTTCATTGTTACGCAGATGATACCCAGCTTTATCTATCCATGAAGCCAGAGGACACACACCAATTAGCTAAACTGCAGGATTGTCTTACAGACATAAAGACATGGATGACCTCTAATTTCCTGCTTTTAAACTCAGATAAAACTGAAGTTATTGTACTTGGCCCCACAAATCTTAGAAACATGGTGTCTAACCAGATCCTTACTCTGGATGGCATTACCCTGACCTCTAGTAATACTGTGAGAAATCTTGGAGTCATTTTTGATCAGGATATGTCATTCAAAGCGCATATTAAACAAATATGTAGGACTGCTTTTTTGCATTTAGGCAATATCTCTAAAATTAGAAAGGTCTTGTCTCAGAGTGATGCTGAAAAACTAATTCATGCATTTATTTCCTCTAGGCTGGACTATTGTAATTCATTATTATCAGGTTGTCCTAAAAGTTCCCTAAAAAGCCTTCAGTTAATTCAAAATGCTGCAGCTAGAGTACTAATGGGGACTAGAAGGAGAGAGCATATCTCACCCATATTGGCCTCTCTTCATTGGCTTCCTGTTAATTCTAGAATAGAATTTAAAATTCTTCTTCTTACTTATAAGGTTTTGAATAATCAGGTCCCATCTTATCTTAGGGACCTCGTAGTACCATATCACCCCAATAGAGTGCTTCGCTCTCAGACTGCAGGCTTACTTGTAGTTCCTAGGGTTTGTAAGAGTAGAATGGGAGGCAGAGCCTTCAGCTTTCAGGCTCCTCTCCTGTGGAACCAGCTCCCAATTCAGATCAGGGAGACAGACACCCTCTCTACTTTTAAGATTAGGCTTAAAACTTTCCTTTTTGCTAAAGCTTATAGTTAGGGCTGGATCAGGTGACCCTGAACCATCCCTTAGTTATGCTGCTATAGACGTAGACTGCTGGGGGGTTCCCATGATGCACTGTTTCTTTCTCTTTTTGCTCTGTATGCACCACTCTGCATTTAATCATTAGTGATCGATCTCTGCTCCCCTCCACAGCATGTCTTTTTCCTGGTTCTCTCCCTCAGCCCCAACCAGTCCCAGCAGAAGACTGCCCCTCCCTGAGCCTGGTTCTGCTGGAGGTTTCTTCCTGTTAAAAGGGAGTTTTTCCTTCCCACTGTAGCCAAGTGCTTGCTCACAGGGGGTCGTTTTGACCGTTGGGGTTTTACATAATTATTGTATGGCCTTGCCTTACAATATAAGGCGCCTTGGGGCAACTGTTTGTTGTGATTTGGCGCTATATAAAAAAAAAATTGATTGATTGATTGACTTCTCCAGACTAGACTCAACTTGTTCTCTACTCTCACTACAGATCACAATGTCATCTGCAAACATCATAGTCCATGGGGACTCCTGTCTGATCTCATCTGTCAACCTGTCCATCACCACTGCAAACAAGAAAGGACTCAGAGCTGATCCTTGGTGTAATCCCACCTCCACCTTGAATGAGTCTGTCATTCCGACTGCGCATCTCACCGCTGTCACACTATTCTTGTACATGTCCTGCACTACCCTAACATACTTCTCTGCCACTCCAGACTTCCTCATACAATACCACAGCTCTTGGCACCCTATCATATGCTTTTTCTAAGTCCACAAACACACATTGTAACTCTTTCTGTCCTTCTCTGTACTTTTCCAACAGTATTCTCAGAGCAAACATTGCATCTGTAGTGCTCTTTCTTGGCATGAAGCCATATTGCTGCTCACAGATCTTCACCTGTTTTCTAAGCCTAGCTTCTACTACTCTTTCCCATAACTTCATGCTGTGGCTGATCAGCTTTATGCCTCTGTAGTTACTGCAGCTCTGCACATCACCCTTGTTCTTGAAAATAGGAACCAGCACACTTCGTCTCCACTCCTCAGGCATCCTCTCACTTTCCAAGATTTTATTAAACAATCTGGTTAGAAACTCTACTGCCATCTGTCCTAGACATTTCCATGCCTGCATTGGAATGTCATCTGGTCCAACTGCCTTTCCACTCTTCATCCTCTTCATAGCAGCCCTCACTTCTTCCTTGCTAATCTCTTTTACTTCCCAATTTACTCTCACCACATCATCCAGCCTTTTCTCTCGCTTATTTTCTTTATTCATCAATTCTTCAAAATATTCCCTCCACCTTCTCAGCACACACTCCTCACTTGTCAGCACATTACCATGTGCATCTTTTACCACCCTAACCTGCTGCACATCCTTTCCAGCTCTGTCCCTTTGTCTGGCCAATCGGTACAAGTCCTTTTCTCCTTCCTTACTATTCAACTTCTTGTACAGCTCGCAATATGCCTTTTCCTTTGCTTTTGCCACTTCTGTTCTCGCCTTACGCCGCATCTCCTTGTACTCCTGTCTACTTTCTTCATCTCTCCGACTATCCCAAAACTTTTTCGCCAACCTCTTTCTCCTTATGCTTTCTTGGACCTCTTCATTCCACCAACAAGTCTCCTTGTCTTCCTTCCACTGTCCAGATGTCATACCCAGTACTGCCTTAGCTGTCTCCCTCACCACATCTGCAGTACTTTTCCAGTTGTCCAAAATTACTTCCCCTCCAACTAGTGCTTCTCTCACCTGCTCGCTAAATTTCACACAACAGTCTTCCTCCTTCAGCTTCCACCATCTGATCCTTTGTTGAGCTCTCACTCTCTTCTTCTTTACCTCTAAAGTCATCCTACAAACAACCATCCTATGCTGTCTAGTGACACTCTCTCCTGCTACCACCTTACAGTCTGTGATTTCTTTTAGCTTGCATCTCCTATAAAGAATGTAGTCCACCTGTGTGCACCTTCCTCCACTCTTATATGTTACCCTGTGCTCCTCCCTTTTCTTAAAGTAGGTATTCACCACAGCCATTTCCATCGTTTTTGCAAAATCAACTACCATCTGTCCTTCCCCATTCCTATCCTTGATACCATATCTACCCATTACTTCCTCATCACCTCTGTTCCCTTCACCAACATGCCCATTGAAGTCTGCTCCTATCACCACTCTTTCATGCTTGGGCACACTCTCCACCACCTCATCTAACACACTCCAGAAATCTTCTTTCTCCTTCATCTCACAACCTACCTGTGGGGCATATGCACTGATGATATTCATCATCACCCCTTCAATTTCCAACTTCACACTCATCACCCTGTCAGACACTCGCTTATTGATGATTTGGCGCTATATAAAAAAATTGAAATTGATTGAACACACTTTTAACATACTATTCCTTTAAAATTACCCCAACACCATTTCTCTTCCTGTCCTCACCATGGTACAACAACTTGTACCCACCGCCGATGCTCCTGCTCTTGCTTCCCTTCCACTTGGTCTCTTGCACACACAATATGTCTACCTTTCTCCTCTCCATCATATCAGCCAGCTCTCTCCCTTTACCAGTCATACTACCAACATTCAAAGTCCCCACTCTCATTTCCACCCTTCTAGTTTTCTTCTTCTCCCGCTGTTCGTGGCAACGTTTTCCTCCTCTTCTTCATCGTCTTCGCCCAGCAGTAGCCCAATTTCCACCAGCACCGTTTTGGGCAATAGCACCGGTATGGGAATTCGATTCTGAGTCTGCATAGTTGGGTTGGCTTGTTTTACGCCGGATGCCCTTCCTGACGCAACCCTCCTCATTTATCCAGGCTTGGGACCGGCACTCAGAATGTACTGGCTGCACACCCCATGTCGCTGATTTGTCTACTATTTTTTTTACTAATAGCCCAATTTCATAGCCTTAAGAGTGTGCATATCATTAATGCTTGGTCTT
Organism: Thalassophryne amazonica; assembly: GCF_902500255.1. Taxonomy (NCBI): domain Eukaryota; kingdom Metazoa; phylum Chordata; class Actinopteri; order Batrachoidiformes; family Batrachoididae; genus Thalassophryne; species Thalassophryne amazonica. The sequence continues at coordinate 66,633,869 of NC_047104.1, read as the reverse complement.
GTTGGATTTGTGAGAATCTAATGAATCTACTGGTGCCTTGTTTCCCATGGAACAATAAGAAATATACTCAAAACCTGGCTTAATCTTTTTAGTCACATAGCACTACTATTATTCTGAACACTACTGTATGTCTCTTTTGTCCTTTATTTCACAATTATGACAGAGTTTTTGGAGTGAGCAGCAGCCCCACAGCAGCGGGAGTGGAGTTTCTTTCCCTTTTTTATCTTTTACGTGCGCGCGCGAACGAATCGTCCGTGGAGTTTATTTTATTAATTAACTACACAGATGTATAATAAAACAAATGGTGACTGGTTTCTAAACACAATTATGACAGAGTTTTTTGGGAGAAGAGCGAGGAGCAGCCCCACAGCAAGCAGCGGAGTTTTTTTTTTTAATTGTTTACATGTGCGCGTGTGAATGGGGCAGGAGGTCCTCAAACTGGGTCCTGCAGAGGCGGAAGGACCGCTGAAAGCAGTTGTCATCCAGACGCAGCTCCTGCAGCAAATGATGATACTCCCCGAATTGGGAGTATCCACAACAACTCGCTCTGTGTGATCAAGGTCTGTCATGTTAACTTGACTGACAACTGGAGCCGGTGGGCGGAATGGAAGCTCCTCCTATTTGATGATGCACTGGGGCGAATTTTCACAGCGAAAGCAGAGCGACACACTGGGTGATGGTGGCGCGTCCGTCGCCACGTGACCAAAGCAAATCTGTGGCGTCTGGTCGCGCCCAGTATGAACGCGTCATAATATTTACATCAGGTTATTCTGATAACTCAGTGAACAAACTTTCAAAACATTTCATATTATATTTATTATGTTATTTGCAATGCAGTGTCACTGCACACACTAAAGTTAAAGATGTCATCAAATCATATGAAAATAAAATGCAAATATTATTATTGTATGACTGATCTACACTGTAAGTGTATCCAAACTTTTGACTCATACTGTCTGAACCTATTCAGCAATTCAAGATTGTATAACATGATGCAGCTCCATAATTTTGTCATACCTGAAGTTATGGTTTTTCCACTATGCCAAAGCATACAAATGGAATTTGTTTTGTCAAAATCATTACTCCCTGTTTTAGTTTTCAAGTACACTCACACATTTGCTTTAAAAGATTAAATATTTTCCTGTCATGCTTCACTCTGAAATAACGCTGGAAAAGACTGATTCTGGCAGGCACTCACACTGCTAGTGTCACAGCGACATCGACAGGAGCAGAGGTCAGAGTGATCACAGGAGTCCAGATATGAGCATCCATGACATATGTCACAAATGTCGACAATGTGCTCTGTAAATTATGGCCTTGTATTCCACATAAGGTGTTGTCTTTAACTACTAGAGCAACACACTTTGTGACTGCTTTCTTTTCATTGTGATGTTATTTTGCCTCAATTTCTTTATTTTTCTGCTCTTTGGCTCTTGTGTTCTTTATACTGCTCTTGTTAAATTATTTTGTTGCCTCTTTTCTTCTCACTACCCCCACTCATACGATCTCACTTCCATCTCTGTTTCAGTCCTTAAAGATTATTTGCCAGTCAGCGGTGTGAGGTTGGGGTACATATGATAAAATTTGTCCCGGGTTTCCTGCTGTCAGGGGCACTTCTTCACTTTGGCAGGAGCCCTTGAGAGCGTGAACTTCTATATAAACGATAAAAGATGCACACAACTCTGCATGGATTGCAAACCCAGTCTCAGTTGCTGAGTCCCACTGGGACAGTTCATGGGCAGGAAGATGACAAGTTGCTGACAGTGAACATCTTTTAAAGAGGATCACTGTTTTTCCTTTTGGCTGGGATTTCAGGGAAAAGTCCATTGTGCATAAAATACAAAATGAAGGTGTTTGGCTCAATATGTTGTTTTGTTGGTCTCCGGAGTGGTTTAAGATGCATTGTGTGTAAATGACCTCTTTTGTTTGACAAGCCAAAATGACTTTGTGTTTGAGATAAGAAACCTGGTAAATTAGGTAAAATCAAATTTACAGTGCATGGTGATACTGTATGTTATTATATGACTGCAACACTATGCGAGCTCAGATTGGCTGATTTCTGGTCTGATATTTTCCCATATTAGTTACCATGACAATCGGTCTGGAACACGTGTCACATTCGTTACAAACCAGAAAGCTAAAAACATGATTAGAAAAACCAAGTCGAACATGAACATACTCCATAAATATCTAAACAACATTGGGAGTTTGTCAAACATACTAAAACTGAAAAATCAATCTCAAGCTTCAACTCTTTATTATTACTGTCATACTGCACCAACTGACATCCCATCGATCGACTGGAGATGCCTGTTAAGTCTGTGACGAAGAAGTCATCAGGCTTGTATTCTTATAAAGTTCGCCATTTGCCTGTCTAACTTCCGCATAAAATCAACCGAGTACTCCATCTGTCATAAGTTTCAAAGTTGGGCGCATGTCCCTTTTCAGTGACGTACTTGCAAAACAGGTTGGCTGCTGACTGTGTATTTCTGCAGATGTTCTTCGCATCTTTTTCGTGTAAAATTTAAGTCAGCGTCGCTAACAGACACAAACCTGTCTTCTGCCATCTTGTCAACAAACTGACAGCCAAAGTAGGTGTTGTATCACGTCATCTGATTGGTCGTTATCGATAGAAGGTGTCGCTCGATTAGCTAGTGCTACGCTGCACGCGAGGTGTACTCATTTTGCATGCACGGTCTACTCTTCTCCACCAGCGGTCAACTCGGCATGTGGTACAGCTCAGAAAGTGGCGAATGGGCCAATCAGAAGTTGGCAAAATCCCATACCATATAATAATGTTAGCGTGTTTATATACATAATAGCCATATAATAAACAGATGATTAACCTCACTTGCTCGGTCTGTACAGGGATATCAGACCTCAGTGTTTTTACTGTCAACACCTTGGTCTGATGTTTTCCCTTACAGACCTCACGCTCAGTTAATAATCCTTAATTATAGATGTTATAGTGAGTGTTGGTACACAGTAAAATCACCAGTGTTAAATTAACATTGACAGTGTACATATGGTCCCACGCTGACCAGAGCAGGACCATATGTACACTGGCAGTGTTAATTTAACATAGTCGTTGTTAGTTTTACACTGGTGATTTTACTGTGTATATTTCAGTACAGTTGAGTGTTGACGTTTCTTTACCATTTCTATCTGACAAACCATTAAGGCATGAGTTTTGAATATAGATTACATATTTTAATTATTCACATTGCATCAAGCATATGTTATATGTAAATACAAGTACAAGTTCATGAAAGCAAAAATGACCACACTGCCATCTTTTTCTTGTGGTGATGTTTGGGCATGACATCTTTCTCCATCATGGCTATGACCCTTACATATTTGTTTATTTATGTATTTATTTGTTGGTTTTGAATAGCATGATGTAACCCATGATATTAATCTGTGTATCCAGGTCTGCAGACCATTCCCATCCTGTAGAAATAATCACAGGGGGTCAGTGATAGAATTAGGAATGAATGGATGAATAAGATTCCTGCTGTCCCATTGATTGATGATGGTGATCAACTCTATGCGGAATTGGTGACTGTGTAAAAGTAGGGGTTTTTTTTGGGGGGGGGAGTTTCACCTGGAGACCAGAGCTCCTCAGCTCGCTCAGATCAGCTTTTGAAAGACATTTTCTTTTCCTTCAAACTGGGACAACATTTTTGAGGCTTCAAAAGTCCACAAAAAACAACACGTCCCCACTGATCAGCATCTGCAGCTAACACCTGCTTAGTTAGCTTCTCCAGTGAATCCGCTGGTGTCGCTGGAGTCTTTGCTGTAGCTAGTTGGGTGCTAACTAGCATGCTAGCTAGCATAAACAGCAACATATGAGGTCTGTGAGAAAAGAAACGGACCTTTTTATTTTTTTCAAAAACTATATGGATTTGAATCACGTGTGATTGCGTCAGACAAGCTTGAACCCTCGTGCGCATGCGTGAGTTTTTTTCACGCCTGTCGGTTGCATCATTCGCCTGTGGGCAGATTTGAGTGAGCACTGGTCCACCCCTCCCATCGGAATTCCTTTGTCTGAAAACTTGCTGAGAGACTGGCGCTTTGCTTTATCAAAATTTTTTCAGAAACTGTGAGGCAGATCCGAGTGGACACCATTCGAGAAATTCAGACGGTTTTCTGTGAAAAGTTTAAGGGCTGATGAGAGATTATGGAGTGTTACTGTCGCTTTAAGGACTGCCCACAGAGCCGGATGGTGCGCCGCGCCCCGAGCCGCCGTCGTCAGCCTATTTTGAGGTGAAAACTTCCAAATTTAAGCCTCTGTTGACCCAGGACGTCGTTAGAGAACAGAGAAGTTTCAGAAGAAGTCGGGATCAGCAGTTTATCAGGACATTCCACTGTTAAAGGAGATTTTGTAATGAAAGACGTGCGGACGGATTTGCGCGTCAGGACGCAGCCGCTCATCGCACGGCACCACAGCAAAACACCTCCGTGTTGATAACCATTCGTAAGATTTAGGCGGCTTTCGATGGCTTTCAGTCAAGTGAGTATCTGAGAAATTGTTTAACAGCTGGGCATGTTCAAACTTGTTCTGTAAGGCTTCCAACGGAGGTGTTTTGCTGTGGCGCCGTGCCATGAGCGGCTGGGTGCCGACGCGGGAATCCGTCCGCACGTCTTTCATTACAAAATCTCACAAAATTTAATCACGAGGATTAAATTTGGAAGTTTTCAGCTCGAAACAGGCTGACGATGGCGGCTCGGGGCACGGCGCGCCGTCCGGCTCTGTGGGCAGTCCTTAAAGTGACAGTAACACTCCATAATCTCTCATCAGCCCTTAAAATTTTCACCGAAAACCGTCTGAATTTCTCAAATGGTGTCCACTTGGATCTGCCTCACAGTTTCTGAAAAAAGTTTGAAAAAGCAAAGCGCCAGTCTCTCAGCAAGTTTTCAGACAAAGGAATTCCGACGGGAGGGGTGGACCAGTGCTCACTCAAAGCCTGCCCACAGGCGAATGACGCAACCGACAGGCGTGAAAAAACTCACGCATGCGCACAAGGGTTCAAGCTTGTCTGACGCAATCACACGTGATTCAAATCCATATAGTTTTTGAAAAAAATAAAAAGGTCCGTTTCTTTTCTCACAGACCTCGTATAAAAATGGTCACTCTAGCATCTGAAGAAGAAAAATAACCAGACCTACCCAGCTTGAAATCACACAAGTGTAGAAACTGGTATGTTGCTAAAGGAAGGTAAGATGTCAGACAAATGACAAATGGATTACAATGATGAAAACAAACATGAAGCGGTGCACAAGTTACTCATGCAGTATGATCCTTTCTCTGAGGATGGACATTTCTCTTCCCTCCCTGAAGTGTGGTCTGAATAGAGCAGTTTACAAAGAACAAACCCCCCTGATGTAACAAAACTGACTGCAAGTCTATACAACAGTGCTGAACACTAAAGCAGCATCATGCTAACATTTCTGCTGATTCTGCTCTAAAGAAATGGAAAAAGTCACATGACCAGTAGAAAATGTTAATTACTCTCTGCCAAGGCATGACACATTCTTACAGAGCGGGGCTCCTTGCAGTTTATGTTCAAGCAGTATGGCTTTAGCAATTTGTGTAAGTGCTACTGCACTGTGCAGTACGACTCACCAGCATTCATCCAACTCTATACTCAGGCCAAATATGGATCTGATCTACTGCAGTTGTTTTAATGACATAGGAGGAGGACTTCATAACTGCAACCATGAGTCATCCTAGTGGAATTACCAGAAAGGTTTACACACAGATTGAATCTGGTTTAATATTTTGCTAGTTGCTTTAAAATAGTTGCATTGTTTTTAAATTCTTAGTGTATGTATGTGCATGAATTGTCTCACATTTATGTAAAAATTCAGAACTGAAATCCCTCTTTTTCAGGATTCCATTCAATCAGTTGTGATGTGTGAACAGCCTTCACCTCCCATATTTAAAACCATACTTATGTTTCTGTGTCAAAAATGCAGCATTACTAAATGTAGACTACCTTTGTGAGATGGTGTGTTTTTGGATATCACTTGACAAAATTGTGGTTTTCATCTCACAAATCTCGACCTTTGTTGTGTCACATGTCCAGTGTTGCCACAGTTATGTTGAAAATGTAATCCAATTACTGATTACTCCTTGAAAAAGTAACTTAGTTACTTTACTGATTACTCAATTTTAAAAGTAACTACATTACACTCCTCGTTACTTTTGTAGTTACGTTAAGCAGCTGCCGACAATAACCACCTGCCACCTTAACATAAAAATGATAACCCATTTTGCCAATACAGTGGTTCCTCTTTTATCGCGGGAGTTAAATTCTAAAAATAACCCGCAATAGGCAAAATCCGCAAAGTAGTCAGCATTATTTTTTACAATTATTATAGACGTTTTAAGGCTGTAAAACCCCTCACTACACACTTTATACACTTTTCTCAAACAGGCATTAACATTTTCTCACTTTTCTCTCGTGTGTAAACACTCTCAAAGTTCAAACCTGAGTAGAAAAATAAGACCAACCTGTTTTCAGGCCCAAACATTTGTTTGAGAAATAAAAATAGAACGTTTTCCTATAAATAATTATTATGGCTTTTAGAACTAATGAATGTAATTTTAACAATCAACCTGCGAGGTTGGACACGTAAGAAATTACTAATAGTGACTGACCAGTATTTCACAGTTCCTCTGATTGCGCCTCTGCGTCCTGGCACCGCTCCGCTGTAGCGTCTTTTTCCACTGAGTGACACCTCAGTGCAGGTGTCTTTTTTCGAGTGAAGAACACAGTTATGGGTAGTTGTTGGCGCTCTTTTTTCTTCTGGGTGAGAAGATTCTTATAAACAGACACGCAGAACACAATGTGCATGCTCTGCCTTCGCGGTGCCGCGACCGGCCTGCTTGATGAGGACGCAGAACACAATGCGCTGTAAAAAAAAAAAAAGCATACAAAACTGGACTAAATTCGCGAAACTGTGAGACCGCGAAAGGTGAACCGCGTTATAGCGAGGGACCACTGTACTCACTTTATTGGAAGTACATTTTTAAGAGTAAGGTAAACAATGTATGTCCTGACATTTTTAGTTCAACTTAAATACTATTTTCTGAAAAAAGTTTTTGTAAAACATGAAATAAAGTTGGTCTTTCTTGACTTCAATGAGATTGAATACTTGTTTTATAAAAATAAAATAAAGACAGTCTTTCTTGACCTCATATTTAACTGTTGACAGCACTGTAACAGTAAAACTTGCAGTTTCTAACCAACATTGTTTATAAATGTATCTATTAAATTCTCTCTACCATTTTTCTAATTATTATTACTATTATTTTATTATCATCATCATCATAAGTAGTAGTAGTAGTAGTAGTAATCTGCTTCAAAAGTGGACCTTTAATCTAGGGGTGTTGTCTCTCACTCTCATTTCCATCTGGATTTGTCCCTGGTTTGCCATCTGAGCAGGAAGAATGGATAATGTGTATTTATGCAGAAAGCACAACCAGATTGACAGGTAAGAAAGTTTTATCTGTTTTTTACATCATGTCTTCCTCAGAAAGAGAATTTAGCCGCATTTGGGTAGAAAAAGAGCGACAGAATTTGTTGTTAACTTGTCGCGGGTCTTCAGCTATTTTTAGTGAGGACAGAGTTTTTAGTGAGAAAGAGTTTTAAAGAAAACATAAAGCGGAAAAATGTCTTTGTGAAGCTCAGTGCAGGTGTGGTACCATCACCATGCTTTGAGAGACGACAACTGTTTTTTCAACTCAGAGCTACAACACAACTTCAAGCCCACAATGTCATGCTCCAGCCCATGATGGGCTCCTGTCTTTAGTTGTGGGTTCTCTTTAACCTCCAGGTTCTGAATCTTCAGTGGTTTTATTCATGTCTCGTTATGGTCATGCTTATGTTATCTTTGGTTTTGTTTCTATTTCATCCTCCTTGTATTTGTTCACACTTAGTCACTTTAGTCTTAGTTTATTCTGCTTATCACATTTACTGTATTATGCATTAGTCACAGGTTTTTGTTGTTATTTATCTTCAGTTATCTTGTTTTATTTATTTAACTATTCTGTAGTCACTGAATGTGTTTATTCTCTGTTCTGTCTTGCTTTGTCATTTTGTTTCCTTGTCACTTTTCATACTTTAGCCAATGTTCAGTTCCATTCTAGTTTTGTTCAGCTGGTTTGTGTTTTTGATCTTTAGTTTAGCATTTGTTTATTTTGCTCATGTCATTTGTGATTTCAGTTATGCTATAATGTCAGGTTTTGTTTTCAGTTCTCATGTAGTCTTCCATTTATACTTATTATATTTTCGTCCGCTTTTAGTTCTCATGTTCATGCTCTGTCCTGGTCCAGTTCATAGTTGCATTGTATTCTGTCTTCGGGTTTTGAATTATGTGTTCCCACCAGTGTTGTATAAAGTACTGTAAATCACACTTAAGTAAAAGTACAGATACCCATTTAAAAAATGACTTTGGTAGAAGTTCAAGTCACCGATTGAAATGCTACTCAAGTAAAAGTCTTAAAGTATATAGTATTTATTGTACTTAAGTATGACAAGTAATGTAGAACTAAATGTACTCAAGTATTGAAAGTAAAAGTACAAGTAAATGTTAATAATCAAAAACTGACAGATTTTTTTTTATAAAAGTTTATCTAGGCTTGTAAATGACTGGTAGTATTAGTCAAAATACTGAAAATTGTGCACATCACACAAAAACAGTTCAGAAACAAGGTTTCAAAACCTAAACGAGAGTAGGCTACTCACTAGGTTTTCACAGGAAACATTTATTTCTATATGTATTTATTTATTTTCATTGTTACATGGTTTTATCATTTCTGTTGTGTTTTGTTTCATTAGGTTCTTTTTGTCTCTTTCTCTAAAATTGTATTGTAACAGTATTAGTCTATTATTATTGACTATTATTGTCTATTATGTAGACTATTATTATTGTTGCTATAATATATGAATAACAATAAATTTAAAAAAATTACAATTTGACTCTAACGACAACGAACGCTGAGCCATTAATTATACAGAAAACAAATCAACACAAACGTGCTGATGCGAACAACTTAATGCTAACTTTAACATTGAAAACACCATAGACATGCTAACGCGTTAGCATCAGTCCTGTTTTTAAGTTATAAAATACATCTATCAACTGTTTCAGAAGACCATAACAGGTCAGTTTAACATAAAAATATTAAATATTACTCACAGACATATATGCTCTTCAGGGTTTTAGCGGGAAAAAAATTAGGATAAAGTGAAATAAAATCCACGAATCATAGATCAAAGCACTGCTTTGATTGGTTCAAGGTTCAAAGCAAAGCCGCGCTGCAGAAAAGTTGATTACAGACCCGCTGCAGGTCTGTAATCAATGTAGAGAAATGATCATTTTCCTGACAAACACCCCCCAAGTGCGCAACTGCAAAAAAGCCTATCGGACATGCCTCATGACAAATCGGTCTGACTTCGTTGCAGTCACTATAATCAGTGGTGTCTCTGGGTGAAAACACAACTTTGTGTGTGTGTGTGTGTGTTTTGTAACGAGTAACGGCATGGCGCACAGAAAATATATCGGCGTAGAAGTCACTGCTGGACTGCCTGTGTACCGAATCCCTGCTTGTTTCTTCCATTAAACCATATTTAACTGCATTCGCTGTGAGAGTTTGCATTTGTGTCCACCCGGTTTATGCCACACCCTGATACACAACACAAATGGCATTGTTTTTAAATTTTGTTTTCTCAATGTGTGTTTGTGCAAAACTGGGACAACGATGCCAAATGCCAGAGGTTTCATCCTTCTTAAATATTTCTAAATCTCTTTTCCAGTTAGATTTGACAGAAATGTTTATGCAAGTTGCTGGCTGGGTTTTTGAAATTTTAAATCATAAAACTTGAAGTAAAATTCTCTGTCCATCTAACTTGTCTTATTTTTTTATCATCACTGTTGAACCAGAAAATGTATACACTTGATGCCAGCTAATTTTGCTGATATTGTAAAAGGGTTTTTTGTCTGACTTGGTGCAAAGTGCACAGCTCCTCATCATATGTTCAAGGTCAGCAAGCTTTTACTTTTGGGTAAGGCAGCTCAGCAGAAACCACCTGCATGGTGCACAGTGTTAATTAGTCATCTTAAAATTGTAGAAGAACGTGTCATCTGATTTGTTTGGGCTTCATTTCAGCTCAGTGAGAGACACATAAAATCTGTCTTTAGCTTTCAGAGCACATAAACAGGTTCAGTTTGAGTACTGTCTGATCACATCAGGCTGGTGGCTCCTGCTTCTCACTCTGAAGTGACTCGAAATATGCAAGTGGCCTAACAGAATCACTGCCTGACATTTCTGCATACAGCTGATTTATTACTCCCATTAGACAGTCAGCGAAGGCTTTGGGCTATAAATGTTATAATATTAAAAAAAATGTCATTTGTTGGTTTCAAGCATTGAATACAATGAGAATCAATGTGGAGAACAAGGCAGTGATAGTCTAAATGAGTTTACAACTCTACAGTAAAAATACAACATAATCTTAATTGCCATGCATAAGGGTTAGCAGATTCCACAGGAAAAGAAGTAACTGTTTCTGTACTGTTTACTCTGTTGTGGCAGTTTCTATCCACTTGTTTAAAATTACCACATAATGTATTAACGTGGTGTTTCCCGTGCTGATATAGACCTCCTATTAATTAATCTGACGTAATACCTGGCCAGGCTGAGGTAGGAGGATTCTGGAGCTCCATACTGTGCCACAGTGATCACTTGACCCCAGTTTGGGTTATTTCCATTCCTCCATTGATCACGTTTATTGCAGCTGTGATTAAACGTGGCACGTGCTTGCATGAAGCACTTTTAGCCTTCTGCTTTTTTGTACATTCTTCTTCCTGTGACAGGTCTGCAATAATCCCATTTACCCATGCGTCACTGCCCACTCTGCTCACCCACATCATAATATTACTGTTCCTGCAGAAGTAAGTCACACTCACAAAATGCATGCTAAATACATAAACATGTACAACCCCAATTCCAATGAAGTTTGGACGTTGTGTGAAATGTAAATAAAAACAGAATACAATGATTTGCAAATCCTCTTCAACATATATTCAATTGAATACACCACAAAGACAAGATATTTAATGTTGAAACTGATAAACTGTGCAAATATTTGTTCATTTTGAAATGGATGCCTGCAACACATTTCAAAAAAAGCTGGGACAGTGGTATGTTTACCACTGTAAGCAGCAAGGCCGAAAACCAACACTGAATGCCCGTGACCTTCGATCCCTCAGGTGGCATTGCATTAAAAACCAACATCATTGTGTAAAGGATCTTACCGCGTGGGCTCAGGAACACTTCAGAAAACCATTGTCAGTTAACACAGTTCATCACTACATCTACAAGTGCAAGTTAAAACTCTACCATGCAAAGCGAAAGCCATACATCAACAACATCCAGAAACGCTGCCGCCTTCTCTGGGCTCAAGCTCATTTGAAATGGACAGACGCAAAGTGGAAAAGTGTGCTGTGGTCTGATGAGTCCACATTTCAAATTGTTTTTGGAAATTATAGATATGTGTCCTCCGGACAAAAGAGGAAAATGACCATCCAGATTGTTTCCAGTGCAAAGTTCAAAAGCCAGCATCTGTGATGGTATGGGGGTGTGTTAGTGCCCATGCCATGGGCAACTTACACATCTGTGATGACACCATCAATGCTGAAAGGTACATCCAGGTTTTGGAGCAACACATGCTGCCATCCAAGCAACATCTTTTTCAGGGACGTCCCTGCTTATCTCAGCAAGACAATGCCAAGCCACATTCTGCACATGTTACAACAGCGTGGCTTCATAGTAAAAGAGTGCAGGTACTAGACTGGCCTGCCTGCAGTCCAAACCTGTCGCCCATTGAAAATGTGTGGCACATTATGAAGCGCAAAATATGAGAACGGAGACCCCGGACTGTTGAACAACTGAAGTCGTACATCGAGCAAGAATGGGAAAGAATTCCACCTACAAAGCTTCAATAATTAGTGTCCTCAGTTCCCAAACGCTTATTGAGTGTTGTTAGAAGGAAAGGTGATGTAACACAGTGGTAAACATACCACTGTCCCAGCTTTTTTGAAACGTGTTGCAGGCATCCATTTCAAAATGAGCAAATATTCACACAAAAGCAATAAAGTTTATCAGTTTGAACATTAAAAATCTTGTCTTTGTGGTGTATTCAATATAGGTTGAAGAGGATTTGCAAATCATTGTATTCTGTTTTTATTTACATTTTACACAACGTCCCAACTTCATTGGAATTGGGGTTGTTAAACATGCAGGTATTGGTGCTGCTAAGATTAAAGGGGGTCTGTGACTATGTACAGGAAGTCCACGTTACCACATGACTACATTGTACAGCTAATAACCCCAACAATTTTACTGTGAGAAGTAAGCTGTCAAACATGCAGCACCTATATACATTCAGCACCAGTGCATCTGCTCACTTATTTATTTCTGCTGCACCTTCAGAACATACTCAGTTGTTATGTTGCAATGAATAGGTTCATTTAAATTGAAGTAATCAGGGAAATTTGGATTTGAACGCATGGGAAAGGGTGGTGGTGTGTGTGTGGGGGGGGATACCACACAACATGGTGAAACTACATGTTGCCAGCGTCAAGAAAAATTACACTGGTCAACACGATTTTTCTTGCATGGAGTTTTTCAATGAATTTTAGGTAATGTGGGGACACTGAATGCGAATCTGATGTTAGTTTTTGCCAATCACATCACATTTTTGAGATGTGATTGGCAAAAACTAACACCAGATTCGCTGATTTCTTGCATTAAGCATTGAAGCAAAAGCTGTAGTCTCGCACACCTCTTCGGCGCCGTAAACGATATTACGGCTCTTGTTCAAATTTCGTGAACCTGGTTTATGCATTGACTCACAGAGACACACTGTGTTTTCAGTATGATTGTGCAATGTTCACAAAATGACGTGTGCCACAGATGTTGCACATTACAATATTTCCTTTGCGCACCCTGAACAGGATGCACTGGTACTGCTGTCTGGGACATGCCAGCAGGATTTGACATGCCTGACCGTGGTGAATGCCTCTCAGATGCAATTAGACTTTTATGAATGCAGTTTTGATGCCGTGAGAATATTTAGAATGCAGTCAGAATGGAGTTAGAGGCCACCTAAAACCGCTGTTAAATATTGAACGCACCCCAAAAGTAGAGAGCACGTGCTCTACATTCGGGCTTTGCAGGAACTATCCTGAGTGCTGAAACTGGCTCTATCCAGTGTTAAGCAGTAGAAGTTCCTTTGTATTACCTGAAGAATTGCCTTTGAAAACTCACTACCAACCTGAAAAGTGCAAAGTAATAATTGTAGCTTTTTTCCTTTTAGTGTTTGTCCTCCACATTGTCTATCTGATTTAAACTTCAAATTTGGGAAAACAGCTGAGGAATGGACTTTAATTAACAGTTTGGTTGAGGGTCATCAGTGTGTGTGTGTGGGGGGGGTGCACATAGATGAAACACATTTTCAAAACTAAATATGTTGTGGGGCAGTGTAACTCTTCTTATGAGAGTGATTTGACTTCAGGGTTATTAGCTGCTCTGTAATCAAAAAGATATTTCACATCTGCAGCTGAAAAAGGACATTTAGCCACTTCACTGATGAAGCAGATATTATATGTGGCTGCTAAGGTAAATTTATTCACATCTGTTCAGCTTTTTATTAAAGTCAGTCAAAATTATGCCAGTGCAGGCTGATACCAGATGAATCTACACAAAGCATGCTGAAAAGCTCATTAAAATTCCAATTCTGTGCAATACAATGGAATGAGCTGGCAGTGAGAAGTGCATAAACCACCATTTAGTCACTCATAAATGTTTTCATACATGAATGTACATCATGATTAAACCCCAAGTCAGTAAACCTCATTTTAAAGCCGTGTTACTCTAAGACACACTCGTCATGTGACAATATGAATGCTTTTTTGTGATTGTCTTGCTTTTCTTGAATATTTGAACAAGAATTTTTAAACAGGAAATTGAGCAAACTTGCTTGTTTGACCTAGATATCTCCTATATTATGGAATAATATGTTATATTCATATTATACATTTCTAAACCATGAGTGACATGTGGTAAATCATTAGGAATTTGAGCACAAAACATTAAATATGTATAAATTTAACTAAAGGGAAAAAAAAGTTGCTGAAGGTATTAAATGGTGCTTATAGTCCTTTGAACAGCATATATGTGTATATTGTTATGATCTCATAAGGCTAGTTCTTGAAATTACATTAAAATGTATGTAAAAGACATGACCTGATCTGGTTATGTGCCTTTATTGGTGAGGAAAGGTTTACTGACCTTGACTACACAGATGTTGCGATAATCTTTGTAGAATCAATGGATACCCTGATTGCAATACCTGAGAGATTCTCAGGTGTTGCAATACCTGGTGTTGCAATCAGTGAGGAATCTGAGCATCTGGTTTATGATCATCCAGATCATAACTAAAATCTGTATTTTAAATGATTTCCTGGACTTGGCCATCAGAGGTGTAGCCGTATGTAATCAAAATGTTGAACTTGTAGAGGCGTTCCGTTGTCTCAGCACTCATATTCATGAGCGGAGTCATGAGATCACTGGACAGGTGTTAGGAGTAGACCTTTCATGATAACAAATTTAGCTGGACGATATATTACCTAAGAGAATATTGCCATAATTGATATGATTATATGGCTGTGACGCTACACGCTCTCCGATTGTGCTGATTTCCAGTCTGATATTTTCCCATATCAGGCCAGTTACCATGACAATCGGTCCGGAACGCGTATCACATTTGCAACTTTGTTTAAGATGATCCGGGCGGAGTGGAGTTGGTGAGGATGAAGTCCGAAGCTAGGTGGCAGCCCACAGAGCTGACAAGGTGCGGGATCTCTGGAGGTGAGGACTGAGTTTCTCACGAAGGCGGAAGTGATGATGAGTGACAGCTGTGATGATCAGCTTCGCAGCCTGCCACCTGGAAAACAGACAGAAAAAGAAGCAGGACCTATCAGGAACCAAGGCGACACACAACATTTCCCTCATTAAACAAGAAATTTAAAAGCAAAATAAAACAAAAAGCGAACAAAGAAATTATGAGCGACGAAGAGGACCATTCTCCGAGCGAATTTTATTACACTGACGAGTTTCAACTGGAGGAATTAACCGCAAACGAGCTTGAAGTGGGCATGCAAAATGTCAGTGCAGCTACAAAACAGCCATATAATAAACAAATTATTAACCTTGCTTGCTCAGTTAATAATCCTTTAATATTGTCATAGTATTGTCAACATTATTTCAAGATAATTGTGGCATAGATAGTGCTGTAACGGATCACAGCTGATCTGTATGGATCATGGATGTTTGGATCCCAGATCTTTATGGATCCTGATGTTTTGCAGATGAATATTTATTATCCAGATACAGCAGAGAATTTTTTTTTCCAAGTAGCAGGGAACACAAATGAGAGAAAACAAGGGAAGAGTTTCCCACATGAGAATCGCATGACCATGGTCCACAACACAGTCCCAAATGATAAGGCAGTGCTGGAAGCGGCACTGAAGTTTTACCGGGGCTCTAAAAAGTTAATGTGCACCACCCAGCGTCAGAGTGCAGGCTAAGGTATATTAATACCAGTGGTGGGCACAGTTTCACTAATCTGCTAACGGATAATTATCGAAGCTAATGTTTTTATTAGCGGAATAGCTTTTCAGATAACTTTGAAAACCATCAGCGGACTAATTATCTTCCGATAAATTTTAGACTGCTAACCTATTTTTGCAGGTGTGGTGAACGAAGCTTAACAATTACAAACATTTATGATGTCTGAAATCAAAGATTTGAGCACCTCCCTGTTAAATGTTTTGTAGTAGATGCACAGTTCCATTCTCTGCAAACAGAGCAGAGCTAGTTCCAGGAGAAACTGCTCTATCCTCTGCATACGTGGTGTGTCCATAAATTAACAGTCCTTTTTATTTTTTTTTTTTAAACTATATGGATTTCATTCATATGTTTTTACGTCAGACATGCTTGAACCCTCGTGCGCATGCGTGAGTTTTTCCACGCCTGTCGGTGACGTCATTCGCCTGTGAGCACGCCTTGTGGAAGGAGTGGTCCCGCCCCCTCGTTGGATTTTCATTGTCTGGAAATGGCGGAATGAAAAGGACTTTTTTTCCATCAGAATTTTTTCAGAAGCTGTTAGAGACTGGCACCTGGAAACCATTCGAAAAATTTATCTGGCTTTCGGTTAAAATTTTACAGGCTTCACAGAGAATAAGGACTTTAACTACAGCTTTAAGGACCCCTTTAAGGACGGTCGGTGTGCCGCGCTCCGAGCTGCGACGACGCGGCACAAACCACTGGATCATTTCTAAGCTGATGGCTCTGTAGATACAAGACCGTCGTGTGCTCTTTCTCTGGTTATCACAAGAGCTGGACATCAGCCATTTTCTGGCAGATTTCACTTTTAACAAGAGATTTTGTCATGGAAAGCCGCGCGGAGGCTTCGCGCGTCACGACCGATTCGCTTTGGAAGTGAGACAAAGGAACACCTCCGTTTCGGAGTGTTAGAGGACAAGTTGGGACATGCCTATCTCGGCTTTCAGTGCTTACCAGTCGAGTGAGTATAAGAGAACTTGGAGAGTTGGACAACACAGAAGGATTATTTATTTGGAATAATAAATGATCCGTATGAAAACTGCACATTTTCAGAGTCTCAACTACCATCTATTGGCCAGTAGTGTTCATGGCAGTATTCGCCCTAAGTACTAAGCGTCTGGGCACCAGTAGATGACAGTGTTTTATTTATTTTGACAACGGTTATATCAGGCGGTTGTCAAATCAACTTTTTGGCTTTGCAAATGTTTTTTTTTTACAAATATAAAAATGGCAAATTTTACAAAAGCACATTTATAGGTAAACACCAACACACACACACCTCACATTAACATGTTGTTTTTTACATAGAATTAATGAGTCAGCCAGTCAGTGTTAGCGGAGGCTTATTTACCCATAATCCCTTTGGCATCCGTCTGTGTTTATTACAAAGCTTCAGAATTAGTGCATTATTTAAAATTAAAAGATATATGTTATATTTTAACTTTGTACAAATGACAGAATTGACATTAATGGAGTTATTGTATCTGTATTAATTTTATTTACACTTCAAAACCATAAGTCAGCACTGCTTTATTTTCCAAGACCTCCACCTCATGTCAACACTGCTAGAGAGTTGAACTTCACAGCTCCTCTCAGCTGCTTCACTGCTACAAGCTATGTAGTAAACAGGAGCTTCCAGTAGTGGGCAGAGTGTTCAAAGACAGAAGTGCTGACTCACTGTTTTGGTCTGTCATCGTCTTTGGCACAACCAGAAGCAATTCAGCTTGTTAGTTACAAGTGTACCAGAGACAATACTGAAAGTTATCGGTTAGCTGTAGCTTCCAGTAATTTTTTGGGTGGTTTAGCGGTTTAGCTTCATAAAAGATAACTTTTCAGTGATTGCAGGAGCACATCATGGAGATTTTGTGGAGGTTCTTACTTCATGCTCTTGCACTTAGGTTTGCATAGGTTTAGTAGCACCTTCCATCTTGTTCTATACTGTGGCAGCTATTGAATTTTTTTCAGCCTTATTTTACATGCCCCTCGTGGCTGTTTCCTGCCAGCCTGAGGGGTATCAAAGTCTAAGATGGCTTGGATTGGATGTTCAGGAGAGAAGGCACAGGATGTAGCTGCTGTTGGAGTCTTTGCATTGCTGCGAGGCAGGATGCAAGTGACTGCTGGGTCCATGCTGTGTGCTGTTTTTTTTTTTTTTAGTGGAGTAGATTCAATGGGCCTCATGTATCAATGTTGCGCACTTGTGGCGTAAATTTACGGCGTAAACTTGAAATACACCAAAGTCACCGTGACATGTATCAAGCAGTGCGCACCTGCCCATTTCTGGCGTACGCCTGACGTGATCTTGATAAATGCGGCGGGTGGAAACGATCGTAATTATAATAAACACGCCCATAAATATTCAGACTCCGCTTCAGATACACCCTCATTTTACGACATGGAAGTCGGGAAGACGGCAATGAAAAAGAACTCCACCAATCACGACGCATGCCAATAGAGCGTCAAAAGCGGCCGTCGTATCAATTGTTTTATAGTATATAATCAATAAAGTGTTACAGTGGTCCCTCATTAATCGCTGGAGTTACATTCTAAAAAATAGCCCGAAATACGCGAAACCGCGACGTAGTCAGCGTTATTTTTTTACAATTATTATAGACGTTTTAAGGCTGTAAAACCCCTCACTACACACTTTATACACTTTTCTCAATCAGGCATGAACATTTTCTCACTTTTCTCTCATGTGTAAACACTCTCAAAGTTCAAACCTTAATAGGAAAATAATACCAAACTGTTTTCAGGCCCAAACATTTGTTTGAGAAATAAAAATAGAACATTTTCCTATAAATAATTATGATGGCTTTTAGAACTAACAAATTAATTTTAACAATCAACGAACGAGGTCAGACACATAAGAAATTATTAATAGTGACTCACCAATATTTCACAGATCGCTCCTCTGCGTCCTGGCGCTGCGCCTTTTTCCACTCACATCTCGCTGCAGCAGATATGTGTTTCCGTGTGACAAACACAGTTATGAGTAGTTGTTGGCGCTCTTTTCTCTTCTGGGCAACAAGATTCTTATAAACAGATACGCAGAACACAGAACACTGTAAAAAAAAAAAAAGGCATGCAAAATTGGACTAAATACTCCACAGGTGAACACAGGTGAACGGCATTATAGCGAGGGACCACTGTATTCTTTTTTCACATGTCAATAATTCTTGACATGTGGATATTTGCTCGCTCAATTAATAAGACACGCCTAATCTGTTAGATTTCTTTATTTTTTTATTGTATTTCTGTATTTATTTTATTGTGACAACCGAATGGAGACGACAAAACCCGGCTGCAGCACGAGCGAATTAAGGGAATGACGAAACTACAGTTGTTATTATCAATTTCATAGTCTAAAACGATCACACCACATGAAGTTAAGCTCAGCGCTGCTCTGGCTCCAGGCTCAAAGTCTGGAGAAAAAGGCGTGCAGCGCTGTCCTTCCTGTCAGCGCTGTGACCACAGATCGTGCTCCATAACAATCCCGCAAAAGCGGGATTTGTATTGATTATTATGTAGTATAATCAGGAAAGTGTTATTTATGTAACATATGCATTGATTTGTATAATGGCACTGTTTATCATGTTGATCATCTTCATTTTTATGTGGATTCCAGCGCTGGTTCATTTTGGTGTATAATTTACGCCACCTCTCGACCTGGTGTATATTTTCAGCGCAGCGTACGCCAACGACCACATTGATAAATGCCAAGTAGCGCAGCCGTTTTGGCGTACACCCCATATACGCTCAAATATCGCCGTACGCAACGTTGATACATGAGGCCCAATGGATGCCTGTAGTCCTTCTGAGGTCTCTGCTGTCAAAGCAGACAATCCTGGCCACCAAGATATTGTTTAGCGGCCAGATTTCAGAAACATACAGGCGGACTGACACCACTGAGGTATTGTAAATGGACAATTCTATGGTAACAGAATTACATCCATCCATCCATCCATTTTCTATATCCTCTTATTCCATTTGAGGGTCACAGGGGCTGCAGCCTATCCCAGCACTCATAGGGTGTGAGGTGGGGTACACCCTGGACAGGACACCAGTCTATTGCAGGGCTAACAGAATTACAATCTGAGCAAATTTTTAATACTAAAATATGACCAGATTTTGCTGTCATTGTAATTCTGTTTTAGGGGTCAACCAATTATTGGACGAGCTGATTATTGGCACTGATATTCAGCATTTTTGCGGATATTGGTATGGGCCATTTAGAACGGCTGATATTCTGGATGTAGCAACTCACTGGTCACCAAGTTCCACCTTCACGCATACATTTTTAAAAAGAGATTGGCAGTCAGTGACTTTAGCATTCCATGAGCTCCATCAAAATCCTTCATTAAATAATCCAGAGCTTCTCCTATGTCCGTAGGTGCTGTTACATTCAGAAATTAACAGTTTATTTTACAGTTTAAAGGCTTTACATTTCCAAAAAGCTCAGTGTTTGCTCAAAGGAGAATAAAACAGGGGAGACTGTGTTTCCTTGAGGTGGGGGGTGGGGGGGTTTCACTCATTTTCACATGAAAACAAAAGTTAATAGTTTTCATGGAACTGTTTACTGTTTCGCAAATGATCACATGATTATATGTGTGAACAGTGGACTCTAGTGCTAAATGCTCGTTAAAGCAGCAAGCAAGTTCACAATCTTAAATGATCATCTTCAGCTCACAGCCTCAATTTGTGAAACTGGAAAGTGTAAAGAACTATGATTCAGAATGTTTTCATCCAGGTGTTAGCCTCTACAGAGCAGGTTTGACAAGCAAATCAGTCCAGGTTCAGCTCTTGTTCTAATGAGAGAATTATTAAAACAGGTATATTGTTTTTTTGTTTGTTTGTTTTTTTAAAAGGTAATGCAGTCCCACACAAAAATGTTGAAAGAAAAAACTCAAGATGACAGAAAACTCATATCGAGCTAATGGCCCGATATGATGGGCCCCTCAGGCACTGAGGACCTGTTAGCCCATACCACTCTCTGAAAATATGAATCACTGCTTTCTGGTTTGTAGCAAAGTCCCTCTGACAGCTCTGCTTGATTTGTTAGATGACACACCTGTCAGTCCTGAAGGCTGCTGTCCAACAGACTGGCACAGAAGAAGATAGCAGTGTGTAGACTGGCACTGTGTCAGCTGTATTTATTTCTTTTTTAATTTGTTCAGCTTCATATTAATGTTATTTATACCTCCTTGCACTTTTTGCGTGAAGGTCATGTTAAAGGTTCTGTGAATTAAACATGCTGCAAAACATTTTAAAGAAAGTTGTGTGTTAAGAGTGTGTTATACTACATTTTGACAGGTTTTTTACACTTTTTACTGGAGGCAAATATCAGCCTCACATATCGGCATCACACTCTCAACCTTGTTGATAATATCGGTATCGGTATCAGCCCTTAAAAATCCACATTGGTCGACCCCTAATTCTGTTGCCATAAAATTATCGAAATGTGAAATTTTGTCTTTTGCGAGATCTTTGTGTCTCCACAGTGGTCTCCACAGTGGTGTTGGGCCATCTCCAGTGTGCATGTCCATAGTCTTAGATCCAGTGATGCTAAGGCCAAACATCTCCATGTCGTCATCAAACTGGATTAGATATTTGTAGGTACAAGCTCTGAAATCTGAGGTTTCATAAGTGTGTTGTAAGCATTATAATTGATGACAGCTTCAAGTCTCCATGAACGCATAAACCCAAACAGTTGCAAAGTCCTCACCAAGGAGCACATGGTGCATGTTGATCAAGGAGGCAGCCTGACTGCCGACTGATTGTTGTTGTTGCTATTAATAATAGCAACAACAACAATACTAGGAATAACAACTAATAATGCTACAATACAATTCTTGAGAAAGAGACAAAAGAACCTGATCAAACAAAACACAACAGAAAAGATAAAACCACCTAACAATGAATAAAAATAAATAAATATAGAAATAAATAACTGTTACCTGTGAACACCTAGTGACTCTTAAACCTCCACTTCACTCCTGTTTTATTTAAGCTTAATGACAGTTTGTTTTGATCAAACCACATCTAAGCTGTGTTTTTACACAAGAAAAATAAAATGCAGTTAACTGCACATTTGTGTCTTTTTTCATGAAAATATCTTATTAAAGATCATATATTACACTTTAGTCAGGCCTTTAAAGTACTTTTGTGAACTCTTGCAGTAATATGTTGTCAGTGGTTGAGACAGTTGCTGTAGGCATCTAAAAATGCTCATAATCGGGTGAAACCTGATTATGAGCATTTTTAGATGTATGTATGTGCAACATAAAAGAAAACACTACTTCAGATATGTTTTTGTCAAGAATATAATATTATAACTTTGTTACAAGCTCAAATGTTGCGTGATAAAGGCCTTTTAATAATAACTCACTTAAAGAAATAATGGCAAAACTCACATGTAAGTAAAAAAAAAAGATTAATCGATTAATCAAAAAAATAATCGACCGATTAATCGATTACTAAAATAATTGGTAGTAGCAGCTCTAGTGTTTAGGCTGAAATAAGATATGTCTTTCAAAAAAAAAAAAGATTTCAAAAAAGAAGAGAAAAAAAAGGACAGGGAAAGAAAACTAAATGAGGGAAAGCAGCTGCTAACCAAATTCTTTGAAAAGAGAGGTGAGCTTGAAAACTAGCTATATTGAGTTGGGGGGTCTGGGAGACCAAATTGCACCATTTTGGTGCATTCCCATGCATTTTAACAGACAGGAATGCACCAGATTTACACCATTTTTCCAGAAAATGGTGCAATTTGGTCTCCCAGACCCCCCAACTCAATATTGCTCCCAGAACTTTAAAAAGGGTTCTGACTCCCACATGTGAACTAAGGTATACATGATTTAGACCTGGTTTGACTACTCATTAGAAATTTGGTGTTCGCGTTAATAAAAAAAAAAAACATTACAGTGTGTGTGGGGGGGGGGCTTCAATATGGCGAGTACCTAGGGCCCATAATTTGGTGTTACGCCCCTGCAAGGAGGGTGCCAAATCCAGAAAAGAGTATGATATCAGCCATGCCAAACAAAAAAGGGCAGCTCACCAATCAGTAACTTCTGCCATACACGAGATCTAAACTCTCCAGACTGCAATCATGTGTTTTGTGCCATGATTGGATTGGCCAGCCATCTACCCTCTCACAAACCTAAATCACACACAACCCTGAGAAAAACATGGTCTTCCTTGATAATGAAGGATGAACAATAGACAATTGAGGCTTTTTCTGTGTCTGCACGTGGATGTGTTTGTTTTTGCTTCCAGGCTCCTCCTGTCCTGATGAGTCAGGTTGCATGTCATGACAGTGACATACAGACACAGTGACAGAGGAGATGCAGCGTCAGCCCTATGCATTCTGGGAAAGGTCCAGATCGTGCAAAATTTGACACAATGCAAAGTGATGGGGTTTATACTCTTATGTCAGATGAATTACTTAAATCTCCAGATTTGATGCATGTACTGTTTGTACACATTGGTAGAATAAGTTAACATCTTCAATCAGACAGATATTTTCTTTAGAGTTTTGGTTGAATTCTACCCACAGTGTGATGCACTGTATCTTAAAATTTGCGTTACTTCTTCTGCCACAGCAGAAAGCTTAGACTCCTGTTAAGTTTTAATAATGTCAAATTGAACCCAAAATGCAGTCAGCAATCAAAACACAAGGTGATTCATTCTTTTAAACAGGTGAATGACATTCTAACAGGCAATGTGAGAGCAACGGGGGTCCAAGAGTCCAAAACAAACACATAACAAACTCCAATATGAAGGTAACATGGAATGAACAAAACACGAAAACAAAATACCGCAGTAAACAGGAGGTGACAAGAATCTCAAAGTACTCCTGCATAAAAATCACAGGAGAGAACAACGCGAAGAAACCAGCAAACAAACAAGAAAAAGATGTGGCTAAAATACATAGATGAACTAATGATCAAATGGACTGCAGGTGTGTGGAATAGGGAGACAGGGTCACAACACACATGACAAACTAAACAACCAAAACTAAACATACGTCTGGGGGGAAGTAAAACCACAACATAAATATAACCAAATACAACCTAATCAAGAGATCACAAAAATACAATACAAAACTAAGTACACAAAAGCAAAAACAACCATGGAACTCAAACATGTACAACATGTCAACAGGGAAACATAAGGTTAAACAAATAATGAGAACATAAAAGACTTGAAACCACAAGGGGGGGGTGTCTAACTTTTTAGTCTGTGCCGCAATTAATAAAATTCTGTATAATTGTGGGTGTGGTTGCTTTGAGTGACAGCAGCAGGGTCCGACGACTCCTCTGTGCCACTCTTTGAGTGTCCTCGCTGTGGTTAAACTAAAAACAGCTGAAGACCCGCAACGCATTAACAACAAATAGTGTCACCACCAAATCTGCCTAAAGTCTTTCTGAGGACAGCATGATGTAAAAGAAATTGCTGATATAACCTTTTTACTTGTCAATCAGGTCATGCTTTCTGCACCTTAAGGTAACTTGTATTGTGATTTCATGCTGTATAAATAAATTGAATTGAACTCAAGCAGTATGTCCCTATAAGCGTTGCTTATCTCATGTTGTTAAACAGGCCACTGCAGCTTTATTTCCGTTCTGCTTTTGATTTCAGTGCTGCATTGTGATACATTAGTCAGTGTCACCTGGCCTTGCATGCTCTCCCTCTCTTTATTTGGTGTTGTCTTTCCCTTCTCTCCTTCCTTCCGTTCTCATATATCTATCTATCTTTTTGTCTGACTGTGCAGTTTTGTGTCTCTTGTGTGTCTTCTAAAGGATCCAGAATGTTTTGTGTTGTCCTTTATCGCCACAGTAAGAACTGCAGCATCATGCGTATCTGTTGTAAGTCAGAGATTGCTGCTTATGTGCCATAGACAGAAAACAGTGTGCAGATTTTTATTCTAATAAGCCACTTCAGCAGCTGAACTGATTTATGTCATTAGTGCTTGTTCCAGTACCTGCTGAGGTGATGGTTAATAAATAGAAAACCTGTAGATTTTTAGTGCTTCACAAAAAATAATGTATGCTAGATATTTAGAGCTCTGTGCCCTCTGCCCTATGGGAAATGTGTGTTTGTGTCCATGGAAAGTACTTCCAGTCACTTCACAGATGTGCCCGTCTTCCTTTCTTACAGAGCATGCATTGTCAGCACTCCTTGGTGATGCAGTATGCACGTGATACCAAACCTGCTAGGTATTATGCGTGTGCGCATTAGGAACTCTGACCACACCTGTTTGTTGCAGCAACCCTGTGCAGAAGTTTTAAAATGAGGGGAGGCACAAAACAGTATGAACAAGCCGAGCTGTTGTGTATAAAATCTGCTGCTTTCTGCATAACTTGCAGGTAAGAGTGGAGACTTGGAAGATGTGGAAATTTTTCAGCTTTTACAGATTTTGTGAAATTCATTGCAGGCAGCAGTTATGTTGATGTTACATGACAGTGTGTTTTTTTCTTTCCATGGCATTAATTTGTCAGGTTTTCAAATACACTGTCCTCCGGGATCCAATTTTTCTGAGAATATTTTTAGTGGTGATGCAATCAAGAAGTAAGTAAGTCCCTTCGGCTGCTCTCTTGATTGCACTCAGGGTCGCCACAGCAAATCCAAGGTGGATCTGCATTTTGAATTGGCACAGGTTTTACGCCGGAATCCCAACTCCACATTACATGGAGAAATGTGGCAGGGGTGGGATTTGAACCCGGAACCTTCTGCACTGAAACCAAGAAGTCATGAAATAAAATAATCACTGTGCAGGAACATTCCAACATTTTAAACAATTTTTACAAACATTTTCATGAATGAATTACTAAACTGTGACCTTGGCTGAACCAAGGATAGGATGGTAGAGGACTGTTATGTTCAGGAAGGATGTGAGACAAATGCTGGGTGGAGGTGCAGAGATGCTTGGCGACAAGACAACTGCAGGCATTGCGAGGAGATTGCTAAGGTAATGAATGTGACAGCTGGACAGAGGAAGGAAGACAAGAAGACTTGGTAGCGGAATGAGGAAGTTTGCTACATGGGTAGTTCAAGTCAAAAATTATTTCTGACGGGTTTGGCAAAATTTTCAATTTTGACCTTGATATGACCCTTGGATTGTGACCAGGCTCACTTTTCTAGTTGTCACTTCAAACATTATCCCCTGCAAAACCACTGAATAGATGAAGCTGTAATTTAGTCTGCTTGTCCCTACCCATGAGGACACCAAAGTTTATATGAAGTTTTCAAATATGGCCAGCATGGTGGGCATATTTGACAATGCATATATGGGCATTTGTCAGACATTTATACAGCATTTAAGCTGAAATTTGCTACATGGGTAGCAATCAGCAAGCCCAAAAATTAAATGATGGTTTTTGAAAATTATTAGCTCACCTGGACCAAAGGTCTGGTGAGCTAATGTTGCTGGTCGCCTGTCTGTCAGCATCAGTGGCAGTGGCATGTGAAAACATCTTCTCTGAAACCGCTGAGCCAGTGAAGCTGAAACTTGACATACAAAATGATCCATCCTATAAGGACACCAACATTTGTTCGAGGCATTCCAATCCAATGTCAAACATGGCTGCCGTGGTGGCCAAATTAAAAATACAACCTAGAGTAATTGGTAAGCCATTGTGCATAATTTCAAAGCATTCACAATCATTAGAACAGTCACATTCATGTTTTAGTGTTTACTCTGCAGTGATTACAACATTAAAAACAATCACAAAGTCAATGAGGATGTAATTAAATGTTGAAATGACTAAATTAAAAATGATCATAAATTATATTAATTTAAGAGTAAATGAAAGGTGACTGTCGAAAATATGCATTAATCTTTAACAGACACACTGCAGTCATTGCTACATCATCTCCTGTTGTGTTTATAATAAATATTTACATTTATTTACAGTCTCTTTTTTTCCTGGTTGAAATGCAGATATGAATGAATGAATCTACCATACTTAAAAATTAACACAATATCAGAAGAGGTGAGATTGAGATGGTTTGGACATGTGCAGAGGACAGACCCAGGGTATATATTGGAGAAGGATGCTGAGGATGGAGCCACCAGGCAGGCGGAGAAGAGAGCTACCAAAGAGGAGGTTTATGGATGTGCTGAGGGAGGACATGCAGGTGGTTAGTGTGGTAGAGGAAGAGGACAGGGTGGGATGGAAAAGATTGATCTGCTGTCGTGTCCTAACCTAACAGGAGCAACCGAAAGAACAAGATGACTTTTCATGCTATTGTATTTGTTTAAAAATAAATTCATGTCCAAGGTACATTATCATGTTAATCAAGTAATCATCTGAAGCAACAACAGAAAAGTTATGGTTTTCCACATTGATTGGGATATACAAATGGAATGTGCTTGGATCCATGCGTATGCACACTTTGATATATCTGATTTTTTTTTTTTTTTTTTTTTTTTTTTTGTGCTCACATCATTTTCAGGGTTTTGGTGTATGCCATGTTTGAGTAGGAAAACCACACTCGCTTTTGTACATGAGGCCCCTGGTGCTGTTTTTTGTGTTTATATTTCTTCTGGGTTTTTTTTTTCTATTTTATTGAACAACTTTGTTTTTAAAGTTTGTGAATAAAAGAATACGTACAGGTGACAGAAGTTGGTTGACTCATGCAACACAGATGTGAAGCAGTTCTCAGAAACAGTGTTTATACAACTAAATATGAGTTCAGTGAATCACAGGAAACCTAAATCTTCAAGCATTTTTCAGTTTGTTTTGTAATAATGTTTAAGTAAATAATTTCAGACACTGCTATTTTTTTTGAACAGCCTAATATTCTTTTTTCTTCATCTTCTGTAAACTAATAACAAATTTGAGAAATGTTTTACGATTTTGATTTGGAATAGAATGTACAGTGTTCCCAATGCATTTGCATGTACAGAAATATAACTATTATTATTGTTTTACATAATAATTCCCCTTGCAATACCTGTGGCTGAGTGCTCATTAATTTATCTCTTCTTGATTTAGTGGCAGCCCTCACACGATATCCAATTATTGCAGATAGAGGTGACAAAAGACCCAGTAACTATAGTTTTAATAAGTCTTTTGGGTGTAAATGCAACTTAAAGGCTGTGTTCAGTCTGTCCTCACTTTCTCATTGTCACACAAACTGCAGTGTGTCTGAATGTGGTTTTCATTATTTTATGTAATTAAAATGATTTTTACCCCACAACAGTCAGGTGGCTGGCCTCCTAATAATGTGGGTATTTTAAGCTCTAAGACACAAAATAATACAGAATTTTATTTATTTATTTTTTAAGCTGCTCTGAGTAGAGCTTCCAGTTTTCCGGGGGCTTTCACTACAGCCTTTCAAAAGCTTCCACAGATGGCTACTGCCTTGATATGAATATTTGATAGAGCTCCTATATCTCCCTTGAGGGTTGTGAAATATTCAAACAGTTTCTAGTGGTAGCTTCGACTTCTGAGACACTGCCAAAATGGACAAACTGAAAGGCAAAACAATATAGATTTGATGTGATATCAGTTATATTTTATTTTAGATGTCAGTTTGTCTAAGACACATAGCATGAGTAGGAAGCTCGTGCCACCTGTCTGTGTCCTTGGACAAGACACCTAATCTACATAGTCTCTGTCCACCCAGCTGTAAATGGGTACTGGCCTCAGCTGGGGAAGTAACTTGCATCAGACTGGTGTCCTGTCCAGAGGGAGTCATAGACTCTCATCTGCTTCATGCCACAGAATGCAAAGATGAACACCGGCACCAACGGGTCTCAGGGCCTATATAGGACTTACTTCTTCTTCAGTTTGTCCATAAATAATGTTTGTGAAATCAGATGGTAGGTTTAGATTTCTGTGGAATCCTATGAATGAGGATAAAGTGTTTTCTTTCTTTCTACTAATTTATAGATGAATTGTAATGTTTATATTGAACAACACTCATCTCTTTCATCACTGTTGTAGTCTCATAAATGTTTTTGCAAATAGATGCTAACAGTTTTCTCATTTTATTTTAGCGGGATGCCAAGGGGCAGTACCTGTTTGACCTCATCTGCCACCATTTCAACCTCCTGGAGAAAGACTACTTTGGCATCCGATATGTTGACCCTGACAAACAAAGGGTAAGTCTTCAATGTAATACCGGAATTTACTTTGATCACAGTGTGCCACAGAGCAAGTAGCTCAGTGGGTAGTATGTTGGAGTCAACCTTCATTGACATAGCAAGTTTGGTATAAATTAGTTAAAGGAACTGGGAGGAGTAGGCCAACAAGCAAGCAGGCAGATGTGATCTTGACCCCAGTGAGTGACAAATTTGACACTGCTGAGAAATTCCAGAACCCACCTCTATATGTGTCACATGTTTGGTGCAAATCAGAGTGAAAAATATTTAATTTTGACCTTAGACCCAATGACCTTGATTGCAATGATTGACCTTGACCTAGGGATAAACAAACCCTTGAGGAGCAATTCTGGCACAACCTTCATCCACGTACGAAGTCTGGTGGAAATGGGTCCAAGAACCTGGAACTAAAACGTGAACAAACAGACCGACAAATTCAAAAATTGTCACAGTCTTCATTTGACTGAATGATAGCAGCAGGAGATGCAGGCGTAACAATGTCTCTGATTGTGTCAAACAAAATTTTTGGATTCCGTCAGCTGTTAGAAATTAAAGTGGAAAAATAAGCAGCCCTCGCATCTTTCACCATATTATTAAAAGAGATTAACACAGCCATTGAATGAGTAGGTGTTTAATCAAGGAAGTAAAAGTAAGTCCCTTCGGCTGCTCCCTTGTTTGCACTCGGGGTTGCCACAGCAAATCCAAGGTGGATCTGCATGTTTAATTGGCACAGGTTTTACGCCGGATGCCTTTCCTGACGCAACTCCACATTACATAGAGAAAATTGCAGGGGTGGGATTTGAACCCGGAACCTTCTGCACTGAAACCAAGCGCATTAACCACTTGGCCACCACCCCTGCATTTAATCAAGGAAGTACGTTATATTATTAATGTGGGTGGCACAGTGGATTAGTGGTTAACACTTTTGCCTCACAGCAAGAAGGTTGTGGAATCGCTTCCTGCTCTTTCTTTGTGGAGTTTGCATGTTCTCCCCATGTCTGTGTGGGTTCCCTCCAGAATTCTGGTTTTCTCCCACATCCAAAGACATGCAGGTTAGACGAATTGGAAACTTTAAATTGACTGTCGGAGTACGTGTGTGAATGTGCTTGTCTGTCTACTACAGTGGTGTCCAAAATATTCCACAAAGGGCCAAGAGTGTGCAGGTTTTCTTTGCAGAAAATGACTCCAGCAGGTGGTTTCACTGATGAACTCATCCCATCTGCTCAAAGTGATGTTAATCAGCGAGATCACCTGCTGGAGTCATTTTCTGCTAAGAAAACCTGCACCCTCTTGGCCCTTCCTGGAATACTTTCGACACCGCTGGTTTACTATATGTGGCCCTGCGACAGACTGGCATCCTGTCCAGGGTGTATGCCGTCTCACGCCCTATGACTGCTGTGATAGGCTCCAGCCCAGCCGTGAGCCTTAATTGGAATAAGTGGGTATAGAAAATGGTTGGACATTAGTAATGTGCTACATATTCATATATCGATGGTAGAAAAACAGTTGTTATAGTGGATTCAGTGTCATCTGCAGCAGCAGACAGGAAATGATGACCAGAGATGTAATAACTTTGCAGTTTTAATTCAGATGATAATTGTCCAGTCAAACTGAATGGTTCAGAAAATAATGGTACCCTGGAAGAAGGCAGGCAAAATGTTTAGTAATTTAAATAAAGGAAGGAACATAAATAGACAACAATAATCCAATTACAAATAGATTATTCAGAAAGCAAAGTGGCAGAAGCTGTCTGCTGCCTGAAGCATTAGCAGGCGCATAGGTGTCAAACTGATTCCAGAAAGGGCCAAGAGGGTGCAGGTTTTCTTTGTAGCCACCAACTCCACCAGGTGATTTCACTCATGAACTCTTCCCATCTGCTCAAAGTCATGTTCATGAGTGAAATCACCTGCTGAAGTTGGTGGTTACAAAGAAAACCTGCACCCTCTTGGCCCTTTCTGGAATCAGTTTGACACCTATGGATAGAGCATCCGTGAGAGCAGACAAATACCGTGTCAGGAGAAGATACTGTTTTCTTCCCAATTTTGTAACCTGCAGTAAAACTGCAAAACTAATATATCTACCAAGTTTGAAAAGGCAGGAGGTGTTTTTAATGACATAATGCCTATGATTAATGAAGCTGGTTAAACTGCCAAACATATGGAAATTAAAAAGGAAAATCTGTTTGGTTACCAGTGGAATCAGTGAAAAATCATCAATCGCTTTTAACGTGGCATGAGGGATTTTTGAAGGCTATCTAGTGGGAAATTTTTCAGATTGCAACCTATCCAATATCCTGTAGTTCTGTTCTCAGAAAGGAGGCAGAGCAGCTCACAGGTGAAAATCCATGTTTACATAAGCTGAATGGTTATGCGCGCTCCTGAGCAGAGCTAGCAGTTTGTGCAGCTCCCAACATCAACATGTCTTTGATACTACTTTGTCACATTGTTTGTAATTCACATTAGGATTAGAATTGGTGGTGTCTTGTTCAGTAATAGTGTGTGCTGTCAGTCAGTAACTTCAGCTTTGCAGACATCACTGAACCCCGAGGAAACTAGATGGTGATAGCAAGACTGAGGCTAACTTGCTAACGCTGACATTTCACACTGTGAAAAAGTTTCACTTCAGGTACCTCACCTGCATTCATGATGCTCTCAACTGCGGTGTGTCAGTCTCTGTTTCTGCTTTGCAGTAAGCACACAAGCACACGTATGGAAACATATGGAAAAGGAGGTGTAAGGTTCAGTTTGGTTGCAGTTTGAAACCTGAACACTACAGATCAGCAAACTCTGTCACGCTGCTTTCAACTGGGGAAGATGCACATATTCCTGAAACATAACTTGACAATAATTATTCTCAGTGGTGGGCACACTTCCGATAATCCAATAACAGATAATTATCGAAGATAATGTTTTCAGTATCGGATTATCTTTTTAGATAACTTAAAAAACCATTATCGGACCAATTATCTTCCGATTAATTTTTGTCCGATAGCTCTTAAACTGATAAACAAAACTAAACAGTGACAAGCATTTTTAAAATTAGTTTAGCACCCACCTGTTAAAAGTTTTGTAATAGACGCATAGTTATAACCTTTGCAAACAGAAGAGAACTGCTTGTATAAAAAACATCTCAATCCTCTGCAAAGGACAAACAGCCCCAAAAGGAAAAAGAAAAAAAAAAAATTTCCTTTAACACCATACCGATATGCTGGCAATATGACCTAAGTCATCCAGAGGCATACATTTTTAACTTATGGTTCAAATTTTAACCATTCTAATTTTGGACAAGTTATTTAAAATTACTGTCATGTCTGAAGTTTCATAAAGTAAAAATATCAGATATATGTTTTAGTTTTAAAGCAATGTGCTAATTCTTAAGGTCCAAGTACCCAGCAACAGTGTAGAAAGTTCTTCATATGAAGAAGTGACTGGCTGACAATTTACAGTCTTGAAATAAAGTGTGTGTGTTGGGCAGTGGTGGGCACAGTTCTGCTAACCGCTAATTATCACAATGATTCATTACCGGATTAGCTTTCAGATAACTTTGAAAACCGTCGGCGGACCAGTTAGTGTCCGATAAATTTAGTTCCGATAACTTTTAGACCACTAACAAATTTTTTCGGGCATAGTTAATAAAGCTTAACAGTTAAAAACATTTATAAATTTAGAAAAAATAGATTTTAGTGCGATCTACAACAGGACAATTTGAAAGTTTTGAACAAGGTGAGAAATAAAGAAAATGCTGGAGGCAGATAGTTACATTTATTTTTACATTATTAAACCAAAATAAAAGCTTAAAACACACACACGCGCACTGATCCAAAATGTGGGAAGAGCATCAAGTTATGTGGACATCACTGAAGTAGCTCCTCTGACTCATCACAGAGCCTCCTGGGAGACAGACACAGAGACAGACAGCATGCAGAAAAAGGCTTTAAACCATTAATATATCAGAT
The DNA here is from genome assembly GCF_902500255.1 of Thalassophryne amazonica. Lineage (NCBI taxonomy): Eukaryota > Metazoa > Chordata > Actinopteri > Batrachoidiformes > Batrachoididae > Thalassophryne > Thalassophryne amazonica. The sequence continues at coordinate 66,601,112 of NC_047104.1, read as the reverse complement.
AAACTCTCCATCTTTCACTTTCATGGGCCGAATAATTTTCATTTGTAACAGTTCATGCCAATATACCCCCTTTTTAAGTGAGCCCCACCTACCACCAGAATTGTCTTTATTCTTTCTTTAATTCTGTGTCCAGCCATCTGCCAAATTCGTCCACTTCACTGGAAACAATTGACAGACAAGAAAATCTCAGCTGGTTTGAAAAAAATACTGGTCAAACTTAAGAGTTCATTCAATAACACTGTTACTTCCAGGTAATAACAAATTCTATTAGTAAACATTTTAAAAGATTATTTTGCATTGTTTAATCTAAAAAAACACAAACTTTACCCTTACCTTTGATGGTAAAGTGAACCACAGGAGTACATATTCTCTGCTTCTTGGGAGGAAAAAGCGTGCAGCCTGAGAGTGCAGCCATAAACATGCAGCCATTAGGTGGCGCTGTCTGTAAACAATGTTCTGAATCAACGTCATTAGAAGAAGCCTGCAGCCTGAAAGTGCAGCCATAAACGTGCAGCCTCCAGCTCTGCAGAGACACCCTACCCCACAGACCTGCAAGCATATTACACAAGTCATGCACAGGCAGAGAGTTTTAACCATATGTCAAAATTGTGCCATTTTGCCATTTTTTATTTGTAAAAAAAGGCATTTTCAAAAAAAAAAGCCAAGTTGTAATTGGATAACCATCTGATATAACCAGTGTCAAAGTAAACAGAACACTGTCAACAAATGTTCAGTACTAGGCCGAATACTGCCATGAACACTACTAGCCAGCAGATGGCAGAAGAGACCATGAAAACTTGCCAAAACAAAATTCCAGATAATCTGTGTCTGCTACATTTAAGATGCATGGAATTTAATAAACGCAAACTGAATTTCAGACATCTTATATATATTACCCTGGAACAAAGACGACAGACAGTGTTTGACATAAGCAGGCCTCTAATAGCAAACAGAAATCGATTGCAGTGATTCCAGTTGAAAATAATGGAGGAGCAACCTGAGCTTCTTCTGGTATTTTTACATAAAACAAACACAATAACAACGTTTATAAACCCAGAGAATATATTCACGGGAGTATTAGGCACAATATACAAAGAGTTTAATGCTGTTGTCCGTGTGGAGCCTGATCAGAGCGTCTCAAATGCATTTCTTCTGTCGTGAATGTGCTGAGGTATCCATAATGCACCTGGGCACAGCATGTCCACACTAAAACCTTCAAAATTAGCGCATTACTTTAAAACTAAAACACTTTATATGGTTAATTTTAACCATAAGTTAAAACTGTATGCCTCTGGATGACTTGGGTGATATTGCCAACGTATCAGTATGAGGTGAAAAGAAATAAGCCTTTTTTCTTTTTTGTGACCAGTTCTCTTTTGCCTGCAGAGGATAGAGCGGTTTCTTCTAGAGCCTGCTCTCTTCTGTTTACGGGGGGATAGAACTGCACATCTACTATAAAACATTTAACAGGTAGGTACTTAACTGATTTTAAATTTAATAGATGTTTGTAACTATTGAGCTTTGTTTACCACGTCTGCAAAAATATGTTAGCGGTCTAAAAATTATCTGACCAAAACTTAACGGAAGATAATAAGTCCAATAATGGTTTTCAAAGTTATCTGAAAAGCTAGTCCGATAATGAAAACATTATCTTCCATAATCAGCGGTTAGCGGATTAGCAGAACTGTGCCCACCACTGGCAATGCATTATGGGAAAATTAGTTTCCTGACATCAGTGGTTGATTGATATATAACACACAAGTAATTGTAACGTGTGGTGGGTTTTACAAATGAATCTGTATTTGTAAATATGTATTTTTTTCATTTGTAAAAAAAAAAACAAAACAAAGGCAATTTGAAAACTGAAAATTCTGTTTGTTAAGTCAGTCAGCACTTTTAGCGAATGTGTGGCAATTGCTCTTCACACTGTCATGAACACTGCCATCTACTGGATGGCCAGTAGATTAGCAATTTTCCCGTAATGCACTGCGGCATGTTTGTCTGTACTCTGTAAATGCTAAAACCTTCAAAATGAGTGCATTACAGGGGGGATTATATTCAAGGCCATTTTATATTTATGGCAATACAATGCTTCCTCTGACTCATGTTTGAACAAAATCAGGTGCCATCCAACACTCTCAAATATGTGGCTGTACTTGAAGAATCCAAGTGCTGTAAAGTAAACTTAAGCCTCTCTCACAACTCACCATACGTGCTGCTACAGGCAGTCTACGGTTGAAAAAATGGCAAAACCTTGCATGAAACGTGCCAGTCATGTGCATGTTCAGCGCCGTAGAAGGTCACAACCTGCCCATTGAGGCATTCACTGCTGCACATACAAATTAGGGGAGCAGATAAGTGTAACAATTGTTCATTTCTGGAAACAAGCACCAAAATTGGCACACATATTCCTTAGACTTTTGAAAAAACTGAGTATCCACTTGAATTTTCAATTGCCACATTATGTGTTTGATCACAAAGATTCCAGAGAGGTACGGCTTGGACTATCTACGATTAAATGTTAGAAGAATGCAAGAATGGTGACAAAGGTCAATTTAAGTTTGTACAGTGGTCAGAAGTTAAAGTTGCTCCGATTTTGGTAAAAAGCGGTGCAAATTAATTAATGCTTGGTCTGCCTGTTTCATGCACACTGCATGTGTAATTTGACCAAATTCACACTATGTGTGAAGGGGCCCTAAAGCTGACCTTTGTTACCATTCTTGCTTTTTTACCCCATAACTCCATAACATTCCGTCATAGATAGAAACTATACCTTTTTGGAAGCTTTATGCTCAGACAAATAATGTGGTATAGCTTTCAGTATAATTGGAACATTTTTAAATGTAATTCTTCAATTGACCCCTACCTGGCCGCCTCTTGAAAATTCAAGTGGATACTCAGTTTTTTCAAAAGAGTAATGTTTAAGGAGTATTTGTGCCAACTTTGGTGCTTGTATCACCATTTGAAGGATTAAATTCTATAGGTCTTGTGAAAGCTAAAGAATGCATACAGCACATACGGGGCTTGTACTGCCGTTGTACTCCTGATTCAAGTCAGGAGCACAGATAGTACGGGCTGTGCAATGACAGTAAGACGCACGGTCATTGCACGGGTGCTATTTGTCAGACGTTCTACATATATTTACTCCACACCTACTGTTTGTGTGGCCCACAAGACAGAAGTACATCTCACTCTCCACCTCTGTGTGTGTATCTGTGTGTGTTGGTGTGTGTGTGTGTGTGTATATATATATATATATATATATATATATATATATATATATATATATATATATATATATATATATATATATATATATATATATATATATATGAGGTCTGTTAGAGAAGTATCCGACCTTTTTATTCCACTGTGACAGAAGATTTGGCCATGAAAAGAGTTGCAGCAAAATTCATGCCGACGGCTTCGGCACGAAGCTGAAGGCAGAGCAAAAGAGCCTCCGTGTTGAAGTCTCACAGGACATGTTGTGACATGCCCACCTCTTCCACAATTTATCAGATAAGCCGTGGTCACAACCCACTATACTTGCACGTGCATGCAGTCTACTTGCAAAAACGTGGGCTAAATTTGGAGATCCGTACTTCGTAAGTACTGCCTCAGTACGAATTTAGGAGCACACAGACACACGCAGACACACCGTAGAGGTTTTAGTGCATGCAGAACTTTTGCTGCGGTCAGGCTGCGGATTCACCAGCAGTACAGATGACGTACGTTGTGAGTACTGCCTCAGTACGGATTCAAAGCAGCACATTTTCATTCAATTACTATTGAATTAACCAAATCCGTACGTAGGCAGTACGGATTACGGCACTCACCACATACTATGGAGGCCGACAGACTTGCATGCACAACGCAGCTTCTCACTTGAACTTGGACTTTATTTCCAGACGTCAGCAACACACACTCCACAGCTTCAGTCTGTTAACTAGCTGTAACTTTTCGAGGCAAGTAAACACTGGTACAACTGACCGCTGCAGGCTGGACATGCACATGCATCGCCGACGCCGAAAAACACCTGCCACTCCGGTACTGCTCATAAAAAAGAAAAGCCGACCCCACACACACACTGCTTTATTGTCAACTCTCTTTATCGTTACACTCCTAGAGACGTGCGTTGAACGTACTCCCTCCCTCCTCTTGCTACTGCCTCCGTACGTTTTCACAAAAACGTAGTGGCTGTGGCATCCGCAGAAAACGTACGGCGAAAAAAAAATGCACAGTGGGTTGTGACCAGGGCTTTAGTCACACGACTGAAAAGCCACCGAAAGCCGTCTGAATCTTCCGAATGGTGGAAGAGGTGGGCATCATTTTTCGAAGTCCAGCATGTCCTATGAGAATTCAACACGGTTGCGCTTTTGCTCCGTCAGCAGCGGCATGAATTTCGCCGCCACTCCTTGTTTGTACCGCTCCTTAATCTGTGTGATGCCCATAGGATCGTCACTGAAAGCCGTCTGAATAATCCGAATGGTTTCCACCTGGCTGTCACCCAGTTTCTGGCAAAATTTGATGCAGTCGCGCTGCTCCAGTCGTTCCGCCATTTTCCTTGCAAAGAAAAACGAGGAGAGACTACACCCATCCTCACACAAAGGCTGCTTATAAGCAAATGACGCAATCGACAGGCATGAAAAAAACTCACACATGCGCACGAAAGTTCAAGGTTGGCTCATGCAAGCACACGTGATTCAAATCCATCAGGTTTTTGAAAAAAATAAAAAGGTCGGATACATATACAGACCTCGTATATGTATATATATAATACGAGCGAAATGTCATACAGCGGCACGAAGTTTGCTCATGGTACAGGGAGTCCCAAACAGGAAGTGCCAAATTTTGAGTCCACAGTGAAACAGGAAATGTCAAATGTCAAACACTTCCTGAAATGACAGAAGAGATCTCATGGAATCTCTCAGGAATACAATGGCAAGTTCACTGAAACAGGAAGTGCCAAATGTTGAGTCCACAGTGAAACAAGAAATGTCAAATGTTGAACACTTCCTGGCATGGGTGGAGCTAGAGTGGAGGCCAGAGTTGCACTGGACTTCCCTGAAATCTGATTGAACACAGATGATTGACATGTCATGGCACCGCACGTCTGGTTGAAAAGAGCTATATTTTGAAATCAATGACACATATTGACTGCTAGGCCCCTCCAGTACAGTAGCTGGTGCTGTGTACCACAAAAAGGTCTAATCCACCTTAGTAGAAGAAGAAAAAATTTTGACTCATGAACTCCAAATGACTGAAAGTTATATTGGTGAGTAAACGACCGTATTTTATGCCAGAAATGAGATCCAAAAAGCTATCTCAGAGATTTCAGATGTCAGTTTCCACTGTGAGGAACTTTGTGAGGAAATGGAAGACAACAGGCACAGTACTAGTTAAGGCCCGAAGTGGCAGGCCAAGATAAATCTCAGATAAGCTGAAGTGAAGAATGGTGAGAACAGTCACAGTCAACCCACAGACCTGCGCTAAAAGACCTACAACACGATCTTGCTGCAGATAGTGTCTCTGTGCATTGTTCAACTATACAGCACACTTTGCACAAGGCGATGCTGTATGATGCTGGAATGCAGAGGAAGCCTTTTCTGTGTACACGCCACAAACAGAGTTGCTTGAGGTATGCTAAAGCACATTTGGACAAGCCAGCTTCATTTTGGAATAAGGTACTGTGGACTGATGAAACTAAAATTGAGCTATTTGGACATAACAAGGGGCAGTATGCATGGCTGAAAAAGAACACAGCATTCCAAGAAAAACACTTGCTACCTACAGTAAAATTTGGAGGTGGTTCCATCATGCTGTGTGGCTGTGTGGCCAGTGCAGGTACTGGGAAAGTTGAGGGTCACATGGAATCCAGTGAATATCAGCAGATTCTTAAGAACAATGTTCATGAATCAGTGACAAAGTTGAAGTTGCGCCGGGGCTGGATCTTTCAACTAGACAACAACCCTAAACACTGCTCAAAATCTACTAAGGCATTCATGCAGAGGAACAAGTACAATGTTCTGGAATGGCCATCTCAGTACCAGGCCTGAATATTATTGAAAATCTGTGAGATGTTTTGTAAAGAAGAATAGTCCAAAATACCTTCAGCCAGAATCCAGACTCTTATTAGAAGCAATACAAAGCGGTTCGAGGCTGTTATTTCTGCAAAAGGAGGATCTACTAAATATTGATGTATTTTTTTCTGTTGGTGTGCCCAAATTTATGCACCTGCCTAATTTTGTTTAAATAATTATTGCACACTTTCTGTAAATCCTATAAACTTCATTTCATTTCTCAAATATCACTGTGTTTGTCTGCTATATGATATATTAAACTGAAATTGCTGATCCAAACAAGCAATGATTTATAAAGGAAAATCATGGAAATCATCAGGGGTGCCCAAAGATTTGCATACAACTGTATGACATCACTGTACATGTGCTAGGACATCAAAAACTCCACGTCTCCTCGCTGAAAGAGAGAGAATGAGACTTACAGTAGAAGGAGAGCAAGAGAGAGAGAGCGCTCTTTCTTCAAGCTGCACTGCTCCTTCAGGGATTAAAGTTCTCCGTTGCTACGGCAGAATTGAGCTACCAAAATGCAGAATTAGCGCTGATGCCATCCTGACGCAAAATCAAGGCTGGATGAAAGACATAAAATTTACCACGTTCAAAATGTTCAAATGACAGTTTTTTTTTTATTGATTTTTTTTTTAAAATAATATCACTATCAGGTATCACTGTTATATATCACTGTTTAATATCATTGTTTTGTTTTTTCTCCTGGCAGTGAGTCCCTGAGTCTTTACATCTGTGTCCTGTGTGCAGGAGGAGTGGGAGGGGGTGGTGTATTTTCATGTCTCTCAGCACTGTGGTGATGACAGCGAGCAGATTGCAGAGTTTTACAAACCTATTTTTAAACTTTTCTTGTCTTTCAAAGTCTCCTCTGAGTGTCTTTCTGGGTGTCCTTGCACTGGTTAAACTAAAAACAGTGCAATGCATTTTCAAAAATGCACGTAGAATCTCTTTCTGAGGAAGACATGATGTAAATGCGCTGATAAAACCTTGTGACCTCTTAATCAGGCTGCACTTTCCACATAAATACACAACTTTTTAATTGTTCCTGGTCAGACTGCAAACTAGGGGCAAATACAGATGGAAAGAGTGTATTGTGTGTGTTGGGGGGGGTGCCCTCCACAACACCCCTTGATTAAAGGTCCACTTTTGAAGACATTTTTCATGCTACTACTACTTATTATAATAATAAGAATAATAATTGTATCAATTATTATTGTAAATCAATTTACCGATCCACTTTCACTACAATGTAGCCCCCGTTTCAGATCCTGGCTTACAGGCCTGTAAGTAAAAACTAAGTAAAAACTCTAGGAAAGCTGCCGCCTTTAAATGTGTTAATCCTGAAGTATTTAAATAATATGTAGGTAAAGCTTTTCTATAATATGATGGCTGCATTAGAAAAGAGCAGCAATGGTTAGTAAGTGAAATATAATCTTGTTCAGTAGAACAATTTGCTTTTTTTTTGTTTTGTTTTTTGTTTGTTTGTTTTTTTTGCTGTTGTCTTTGTGTCTCCACAACTCCAGAATGTGATCGCAGAAGTGTTTCTATAAAAAGGTAGATAGTGAACAGCTTATGATTTGACCGTGTATACTTTTTTCCGATTTTTTTTTTTTTTTTGCTTTTATCCCTAATCGTTTTTCCATTTGTGCTTCAGCTTTGGACAATCAGAACCCCAGATAAACCATCGGACAGCCACAGGAAAAATAAAAGGCAAGCAGTGGACAAAACGGTAAACAAATGTGAAGGCAGAGGGAAAGCTCGCTGTCTAGGTTTTGAACACGCAAAAACTTTCTGACGAACTTGGTGGACATCAGCTGCAAGTAGACTTTTATAGGACAAAAATGAACACAAACTTATAATAATATCAGCTCCTCATACATTTCTGAGATCAGTCACAGGGTGGCTGATCTCCCCCGCCCCATAACATGAAGTATGTGTTGGGAAAGTGTAGGAACACGGACCCACAACAGGGGGCGCAAATGAACGGACAATGGAGTAAGTCAAAATAACAACGCTTTACTGTTGTGAATGTGCACAACGAATACAACCAATCACAGAAATGGACAACAGTCAATTCACAAAAGTGTCGTGTGGGCAGGCTCGAAGATAGGAGACGCCTCTCCAAGGTAAGACCGGAACCACACGGCTTCCTCCGCCACAGGACCCCGGGAATACTGGAGCCGCCAAGTCCCGAACTCCCAGGTGGCCACTGCCTCCGCGTGTCGGACCTGGTACTGCTGGCGAGGAACAAAGAACAGTTAGATGGGGGCGCGTTTGCACCCAGGACTCCGAACAGCAGGAAAGGTACCTCCACCTCTCGTTGGAACAGTAATCCAAAAAACTAGCTCAATCCAAAAAGATGCACTCTGTTTGCTTCGATACGTTACCTCTCCGGTAGAAATGATATCTCGGCAATGAGGTGGAGATGCCGTCCTGCTGATATACCCCACTGATGATTGCCGTCAGCTGTCTCAGGTGATGGGTGACAGCTGTCACCGAGGCTGCTCCCGTGAGGCGGCGGTGCCCTCTGGTGCCTGGAGCCCGCACTCCAGGCAGGGCGCCCTCTGGTGGTGGTGGGCCAGCAGTACCTCCTCTTCAGCGGCCCACACAACAGTATGTCTATTAATTAATTAATTAATTTGTTTATTTATTGCTGGGGGGAGGGGCTAAAGGGAGGAGCTGTGATCAGCTGAAAGGTGCTGTCCAAGGTTCTGAAAGCAGGAGGCGAGGCATAAAGTGTGGTAATTTGCAAGTCACACGCACTCCACAAACACTGCACACGCACTGTTCACGTGTATCAGAAATGCAATTGCCATGTGCTGACGGTGCAATATTCCCCAGGCCTCATGCATGACAGTCATGCAGCATGTATGTGACAAGTCCGACGCCTGTATTCTTCCAGAAACTTTCTCCTGGATAGGTGCGGCCTGCAGGCTGCCACTACCTGTGACCCATATGTGTCCACCACATTTGGGGTGAGTTGTGAGGCAGGCTTTAGCTGTGAAATGTCTCATTTTGTGTGTCAGTGTTTATGAAGAGGAGAAGCCAATGTCTTCACGGATTTGACAAACCAAACCATCCAACCCACTTGCTTGTTTTTAGAATGTTTTACTTTTATTTAAGGGATGTGTTGTGTGGGCCGCCAGAAGAGGAGGTACTGCTGGCCCACCACCAGAGGGCGCCCTGCCTGAAGTGCGGGCTTCAGGCACGAGGGGGCGCTGCCGCCTTACAGGAACAGCCGAGGTGACAGCTGTCACTCATCAACTATGACAGCTGTCACCGATCATCTGCACTTCACCCCGGATAAAAGCAGGATGACACCTCCATCACGTCGCTGAGATATCGTACTTCTTTGGAGGTAACTTTCTCTGCCTGTGTATTGTAATAAGTGATTTCAAGAGCTACTTTGTTGCAGCTGTCTACCCAGAGGACCGGCGTGGGCCGCGACTGTTTCGTTCTACTTTCCACCAGATAAGTGGTTACTCAGACGCTGCACGAGTGTGTGTTAGAGGTGGAGGTGGAATTCCCACCGTTGTTGTTACGGGGTGTACACACACCCACACTTGACTGTCTTTGCTCTTCGCCAGCAGTACCAGATCCGACACGCTGAGACGGTGGCCACCTGGGGGACTCGAGACCTGGCGGCTCCAGTATCCTTCGGGTTCGGTGGCGGTGGAAATCGTGTGGTTCCGGTTCTTCTCCAGACGGACGTCTCCTATCGTCGAGCCTGCCCACACGACACCTTTATCCATTGACTTGTATTTATTCTATAATCTGCTGTGTGTGGTTGTGACATTCACAACAGTAAAGTGTTCAAATTTAACTCCCTCTATTGTCCGTTCATTTACGCCCCCTGTTGTGGGTCCGTGTCACTACACTTTCCCAACAGGATGCATTTGTTTGCAACTGTGGAGAGATGTTTGAAAATCTGCTGTCTTGTGGGATGTAAAATAATTTAAAAAGAAATAGTCTGGTTGATGTAATATTATAATTAGCTTTGTTCCTCTGAGAACCTGATTGCAATGGTAGGGCATCTTGAGTATGTGTCATAACACTTTCATAAATTCTATAGACAAACTAATTTAAATGTCTTAATACTTCATATTTTGTATTTTTATTGCACAGCTCCTCACATTGTAACTGTAGGAAAATGAGGACTGGTGCCACTGAAAAAGTTAATAAAGTAGTCATGTGCTTGTTTGTTGGAAGCAAATGTAGTAAATAATGTTATTGTCAAGCATCTTGTCATCTCAGAAGAAGCAGTTTGAGCTTCTCATGTATTAACATTCTCCTGATTATCCTCTAAACAGCTTTGCATGCCGTCTATGTTGCAGGGAGTTTAAATAATCAGGAAGCCAGAAGATGAGAGTAATTCTCGCCTGCCTTCCAGCCCTTGTTCAGCTGCAGAGAGCTCTGTCTCTGCAGTGACAGCAGCTACACATTCACAGTCTCTTTTTCTCTCTCTTTCAGCATTGGCTGGAGTTTTCAAAGTCCATTGCCAAACAACTGAAATGTAAGTATTTATATTAAAATCATGAGTTATTTGTGGTGCCTTTGATAAAGTCACTTCATAACTTTGCAAATCTGACCACAGCCTTGTTTTCCCACAGCACCTTCAGGATAAGGTGCTGCTGAAAAGCATCTTATGCAGGAGAAACCACAAATTGCCATTTGAATTCTACAAATTTTATGAGGCACTCTTGTTCTCTCTACCTGTCTCTCTCCTTCCTTGCTATCTCTTGCTCTCTCAGACACATAAAACCTATATTTGTTAAGGTAATACATATGACGAATATGACGATAATAATATAGCTGTGTCCAGAGCTGTTCCACCTCACTGACGTGCACATTTGGTATCTATGACGTGAGGTTCCAAAGTGAGGCAAAGGACCGCTATTTCATACACCGCAAAAAAAGGTGACAATGTGCATGGGAACAGTAAATACTTTAACATACACAACCAATGTGAGTTAAAAACAACCATTAAACAAAATAAAAGTAAAAACTGATAGAAAACACAAAACACCATCTCATTACTTCACCTCAGGGAGCTTTGGCGGACAGTTTGATGCAAATCTGTTAAACTGTCATAAATCCTTTCACTTGTACCCACTTTTTCAATGCCGCAGCGTTGTGCACCTGGTACACTCTTGGTTAAAGGGAAGAACAGGTGACAACTGGTTGAATATATGCTTGGGCTACAAATCTCTATGCCTAATGAACAGGATAAATGAAATCCCTTTGCATCCAGCTTGTTGCTGATTTTGTGGAGCCCTGTCAATAGCATATAGAACTTAAACATGCCCCAAAAGCATTTACACTACTTTGTGCAACTCATTTCACTCCCACCTCATTTTTATCAATATTCTAGCTTGCTCAAAATATTTGCAAAGAATTGTGTATTGGAAAAAAAGACATTTTAAATGAAATCACAATTGCTTTTGTAAAGTTTTTTTTAAATAAAACATGACCATCACGTGCCCGAGTTCTTCGGGGTGGGGTGGGCGGGGCAAAAAAATAACAGTAAACACTGTTAACCAACAAAAGAAGAAGGGGAAAAAAGTAAAACGAAGACAGTGTTCGCTAACATGCCAGGAACAAAATGGATAATTTTTTAGTGAGTAAATCTACCAGTAAGAAGACAGAGTTTGGGCAACCAAAAAAAGAAGAAAGTAGAGGACGACCTTCGTTTGCTCCTCTCCACAGTGCATCCCCCCATTATCCGTGTGTGCGCGTCAAAGACCCTGACTCATTGCTCACACTAAACAAGAGGTGAGACTAGATGAGAGACTATGTATAAAAGTTTAATTAATATTATTTATGTTAAAATGTGTTAGTTATGTCAAAGATGTTTAAAAATGCACAGACGTTTAAATGTTAAAAAACTTTGTTTAAAACACGACCAAAGGTAAAAATAGAGGAATAGAAAGTTTTTTAAAAACACATTTAAAATGTTTACAAAGGCTGTAAAATGTGTAAAGGCAAACAGTTCCTTAAAAACACATAAATATATTTCAAATGTGTTTAACGTGGAGACTTCCGGGTTTGATCCAGCCCAAAATGGCAGCATAAAGGATTAGCTCCCGATAGAAGTCCCCAAATTCAATGTTAAAATACATTTGATGGCTCTGAAATAGAGATGCAAGGGGGAGGGAGACAAAGAAGGACAAAAACTACAAAAAACCTGGCAGAACAACCCGAACTAACGGAGAAACACGGAAGAACCATGTCTGCGACAGGCGCAGGTGAGCAGGAACATGTGGACGCCGAAGCTACAGATATGATACAAGCAGGTTTGAAACACATAGAGAGACTTCAAAAGCGACATGAAAACAGAGTTAACCACATTTAAAGAAGAAATCAAAAAAGAAATGAAGGAGGAACTCACGGACTTTATGAGTAACATTAACCAAAAGCTCATAGCAACAACTAATGAGCTAACAGCGCTAACCACCAGACTGGATGAAGCCGAACAGAGTGGCCGACATGGAAAGCTGGAACGAGGAGGTAAAAGACGCCCAGCTCCAGACGCTGAAACAACAGAGGATACTGCAGGAAAGACTGGCAGACCAAGAAGAGAGAAACCGACGGAATAATATCCGCATTTTTGGCTTAAAAGAAGGGGTAGAGGGCAGCTCGGCCTCGCAGTTCATCGAACAATTTTTGAAACTGAGCTCTCCTTGCCAGCAGAAACAGACCTGCAAATACAGCGAGCACACCGAGCTCTAATACAAAAACCGGGCTCTGACAAACCTCCGAGGTCACTGGTGGTGAACTTTTTACAGTGCACGACAAAGGAGAAAATACTGAAGGAAGCCTGGAAAAAGAAAATCCAATACCAAAACCGCGCACTGTTTTTTGATCATGACTACGCCACGGAGATCATTCAAAAAAGGAAGGAATATGTCAGCATTAAAAGAGCACTCACGGAGAGAGGAATCTGTTTCCAGACACCTCTGGCGAAAATCAGAATCCACTGGGAAAGCGGTCCGCGGACATACGACAGCGCGCAGGAAGCGGCAGCGGAGCTGAACAGGCGAGGACTACAGGTGGAGGTACCCGGGAGAGGAGGTGCAGCCCGGACCGGGATGGAAGAGCGGCTCCAGTGAGCGTTGCCGTGGCAGCGGAGCAGTCACTGAGGACACCGCAGAGCGAGCCAAACTAAAGCTCCAGGAATTTCAAAGGAGATAAAGGCAATGCTAGGTATAAGAGTGCATTAATTATAATTTGGAGTAAGAAAATTGAAAAGAATAAGACTGAAAATTAATAATTTGGTTTAAGACTTATTGCACTCCTCTAAACTGTCTGCATATTAGTTTGTTTATTGGCTAAGTCCAAACCTTACTACAGAGGGGCCCTATCTGGGACAGTTCCCTCAACCCACAGTTGTAGAGTGGGAGGTGTTCACCTGCTTTTGGAAGTCAGATAGTTACTTAGGTAATGTTCTTTTGCTCAAGTTCTTCGAGCTGTTAGTGTTTATGTCTACAGTATGGCTTCAGGGGAAATACTGCAGTTTTGTTGTTAAACTAAGGGGATACAGTGAAAATGCTCACATCAAACTAAATGACTCAAGGCCATGGACTTAAGTTGATGTCTCTAAATGTTAATGGTCTAGGTAATCCAATTAAAAGAGCCAAAGTAATGACAAAATTAAAAAAGAAAAGATGCAGATTACTTGTTTACAAGAAACACATCTAACAACACAAGAACATGAGAAACTAAAGGGATTTGGTTATAAACATACTTATTGTAGTTCATACAGAGGTAAACACAAAAGAGGAGTAGCAATCTTGATTTCAAACTTTGTTAAATTTGAATACCTGAAAGAAATAAAAGACAAAGAGGGAAGATATATCATACTAAAGGGTAAAGTGGAAAATAATCTAATGGCACTAGTGAACATTTATGCCCCACCTGAAAGTAATAAACATTTTTTTAAGTCCCTATTTGATGTCATTGCAATGGAAACTGAAGGAATCTGTATATGTGGAGGGGATATGAATATGATATTAAATCACAATCTGGATACGACGAGCAAAAAGAAGACTAAAAATCATTTAACAAAACTACTCAATACATTCTGTGCAGAATTGGGACTGGTGGACATCTGGAGAAACCTCCACCCTCTAGAGAAAGATTATACACATTATTCGATGCCACATTCCATCCACTGTAGGATAGACTATTTCTTCACACAGAAAGCAGATTGTTATAGGGTAATAGATTCTAAAATTGGGGTAGCAGATGTCTCGGACCATAATGCAATATATTTAACTATTCAAATTGAGAGTAAAAAGAAGGAAACAGTGTGCTGACTAAATGTGGGGATACTAAATGATAAAACAATAGTTGAGGACATTAAATCTGAAATTGAGAGATTCCTAAAGAAAATGACAATGGTATGGTAGATCTATCAATACTATGGGACTCTCTCAAAGCCGTAATACGAGGCAGATTAATTGCGAGGATGACTTATTTGAAGAAAATCAGAACAGAAACATATAACAAGTTAATCTCAGATTTGAAAGAATCAGAACAGATATATGGGGAAAAATAAGGATCAGAAAATTTACGAACAAGTACAAGTTTTGAAGACACGCATAGATGAGATATTGGGTCAAGAGATAGAGAGGAAAAAAAGCAAGATTCACAAAACAGGCATATTATGAATTGGGCCCTAAATCCACTAAACTACTCGCCCGGAGATTACGAAAACAGCAAGCTGATAATACAATCCATAAAATAAAAAATCCTAATACAAACAAACTGATGATTGAGCCAAAAGAAATAGAACATATCTTCAGGGAGTACTATAAAGAATTATATACACAAACATCAACGGTAGATACTAAATTAATGAGAGATTTTTTTAAATACACTTGATCTACCTAGTATTGGAGAGAAACAAAATAAGATAGTTACATCAGAAATATCACTAGAGGAGATACAGAAGGCAATCGGTAGGTTAAGAACAAATAAAGCCCCAGGTAGTGATGGCTTTCCTGTAGAGTGGTATAAAATATTCCAAAATGAACTGAGTCCACTTCTCCTCAGGACTTTTAATTGGATTATGAAAGAAGGTGAGATACCCCCATCATGGAAAGAGGCAGTTATAACCTTAATCCTTAAAGAAAACAAAGATAAGGAAAATTGTAGTAATTATAGACCCATATCAATTCTAAATGTGGACTATAAATTATACACTTCAATTATCTGTAAACGATTTGAAAAGTTCATGCCAGACTTAATTGAGGAAGATCAAACAGGATATATATCTGGCCGACAAACACAAGACAGCATTAGAAGAACGCTACACGTCATACATAAAATTAAAAAAGAAAGCTACAATGCAGCTATGATAAACCTCGATGCAGAAAAGGCATTCGACAGAGTAAACTGGGATTTTTTTATACCAAACACTAGGAAAATTTGGCTTCACTGAAGAATTAATTAACTGTATTAAGGCAATTTATCAACAACCTACTGCAAGGGTAAAGGTGGATCATTAACTGAGAGATTCGTACTGGGTAGAGGAACGAGACAGGGATGTTGTCTTAGCCCCACATTGTTTGCCATTTATATAGAACCATTGGCACAAGCAATCCATCAGGATACGGAATTGAAGGGTATAACTGTTGGAAATAGGGAACAAAAAATTGACCTCTTTGCGGATGATATATATATATATATATATATATATATATATATATATATATATATATATATATATATATATATATATATATATATATAAAATAGCCATTGGATTTTAGTAGTAAGATAAATATAGTGAAAATGAATATTTTACCAAGGTTACTGTATTTATTTCAATCCCTGCCAATAGAAATTCCACCAAAACAATTTATAGAGTGGGATAAATTAGTATCTAGGTTTATTTGGGGAGGGAGGAAAGCCAGAGTTAAATACACTACGCTCCAATTGCCAAAGAATAAAGGTGGAATGGCACTCCCAAACTTTAAGATATATTTTTATGCTGCTCAGCTTCAACCACTAGTTAACTGGTGTGATGAAAATTATATAGCAAGATGGAAAGAGGTTGAGACCTGCATCCCCGACTATCACATCCAAACACTCTTGGGAGAAAAAACAATCCCTGGACTTGATCTAACCTCTTGCTTGCCTCTACTGGTGGTTGGCTCTCACTGCGGTATTGTATCACTTCCTGTTCCGGAGCACAGCGGTGTTTTTCTGTATCTGTTAGCTGTTTAATCTGCGCAGTTAGATTGGTCTAGTTATCTAGATTACGATTTGTTTCCCAGTGTAATCTTTACGTGCCTTAACTAAAGCACTCCTTCTGCTGAATCACCTCTAAATTATTGACACATTATTCACTTTGTGTGTTTTTAGGAATCCGCTAGCTTAGCGTAGCTACTAGCTCTTAGCCGATTTAGCATGGCGGCTTCTCCTGTCTCTCCCACACTTTTCTGCTCTGGGTGTGAAATGTTTAGTTATTCCTCGGCCTCCTTTAGCAGTAATGGTACTTGTAATAAGTGTAGCTTATTCGTAGCTTTGGAGGCCAGGCTGGGCGAATTGGAGACTCGGCTCCGCACCGTGGAAAATTCTACAGCTAGCAAGGCCCCTGTAGTCGGTGCGGACCAAGGTAGCTTAGCCGCCGTTAGTTCCCCCCTGGCAGATCCCGAGCAGCCGGGAAAGCAGGCTGACTGGGTGACTGTGAGGAGGAAGCGTAGCCCTAAACAGAAGCCCCGTGTACACCGCCAACCCGTTCACATCTCTAACCGTTTTTCCCCACTCGACGACACACCCGCCGAGGATCAAACTCTGGTTATTGGCGACTCTATTTTGAGAAATGTGAAGTTAACGACACCAGCAACCATAGTCAATTGTCTTCCGGGGGCCAGAGCAGGCGACATTGAAGGAAATTTGAAACTGCTGGCTAAGGCTAAGCGTAAATTTGGTAAGATTGTAATTCACGTCGGCAGTAATGACACCCGGTTACGCCAATCGGAGGTCACTAAAATTAACATTAAGTCGGTGTGTAACTTTGCAAAAACAATGTCAGACTCTGTAGTTTTCTCTGGACCCCTCCCCAATCGGACCGGGAGTGACATGTTTAGCCGCATGTTCTCCTTGAATTGCTGGCTGTCTGAGTGGTGTCCAAAAAATGAGGTGGGCTTCATAGATAATTGGCAAAGCTTCTGGGGAAAACCTGGTCTTGTTAGGAGAGACGGCATCCATCCCACTTTGGATGGAGCAGCTCTCATTTCTAGAAATCTGGCCAATTTTCTTAAATCCTCCAAACCGTGACTATCCAGGGTTGGGACCAGGAAGCAGAGTTGTAGTCTTACACACCTCTCTGCAGCTTCTCTCCCCCTGCCATCCCCTCATTACCCCATCCCCGTAGAGACGGTGCCTGCTCCCAGACTACCAATAACCAGCAAAAATCTATTTAAGCATAAAAATTCAAAAGAAAAAATAATATAGCACCTTCAACTGCACCACAGACTAAAACAGTTAAATGTGGTCCATTAAACATTAGGTCTCTCTCTTCTAAGTCCCTGTTGGTAATGATATAATAATTGATCAACATATTGATTTATTCTGCCTAACAGAAACCTGGTTACAGCAGGATGAATATGTTAGTTTAAATGAGTCAACACCCCCGAGTCACACTAACTGTCAGAATGCTCGTAGCACGGGCCGGGGTGGAGGATTAGCAGCAATCTTCCATTCCAGCTTATTAATTAATCCAAAACCCAGACAGAGCTTTAATTCATTTGAAAGCTTGTCTCTTAGTCTTGTCCATCCAAATTGGAAGTCCCAAAAAACAGTTTTATTTGTTATTATCTATCGTCCACCTGGTCGTTACTGTGAGTTTCTCTGTGAATTTTCAGACCTTTTGTCTGACTTAGTGCTTAGCTCAGATAAGATAATTATAGTGGGCAATTTTAACATCCACACAGATGCTGAGGATGACAGCCTCAACACTGCATTTAATCTATTATTAGACTCTATTGGCTTTGCTCAAAAAGTAAATGAGTCCACCCACCACTTTAATCATATCTTAGATCTTGTTCTGACTTATGGTATGGAAATAGAAGACTTAACAGTATTCCCTGAAAACTCCCTTCTGTCTGATCATTTCTTAATAACATTTACATTTACTCTGATGGACTACACAGCAGTGGGGAATAAGTTTCATTACACTAGAAGTCTTTCAGAAAGCGCTGTAACTAGGTTTAAGGATATGATTCCTTCTTTATGTTCTCTAATGCCATATACCAACACAGTGCAGAGTAGCTACCTAAACTCTGTAAGGGAGATAGAGTATCTCGTCAATAGTTTTACATCCTCATTGAAGACAACTTTGGATGCTGTAGCTCCTCTGAAAAAGAGAGCTTTAAATCAGAAGTGTCTGACTCCGTGGTATAACTCACAAACTCGTAGCTTAAAGCAGATAACCCGTAAGTTGGAGAGGAAATGGCGTCTCACTAATTTAGAAGATCTTCACTTAGCCTGGAAAAAGAGTCTGTTGCTCTATAAAAAAGCCCTCCGTAAAGCTAGGACATCTTTCTACTCATCACTAATTGAAGAAAATAAGAACAACCCCAGGTTTCTTTTCAGCACTGTAGCCAGGCTGACAAAGAGTCAGAGCTCTATTGAGCTGAGTATTCCATTAACTTAAACTAGTAATGACTTCATGACTTTCTTTGCTAACAAAATTTTAACTATTAGAGATAAAATTACTCATAACCATCCCAAAGACGTATCGTTATCTTTGGCTGCTTTCAGTGATGGCGGTATTTGGTTAGACTCTTTCTCTCCGATTGTTCTGTCTGAGTTATTCTCATTAGTTACTTCATCCAAACCATCAACATGTTTATTAGACCCCATTCCTACCAGGCTGCTCAAGGAAGCCCTACCATTATTTAATGCTTCAATCTTAAATATGATCAATCTATCTTTGTTAGTTGGCTATGTACCACAGGCTTTTAAGGTGGCAGTAATTAAACCATTACTTAAAAAGCCATCACTTGACCCAGCTATCTTAGCTAATTATAGGCCAATCTCCAACCTTCCTTTTCTCTCAAAAATTCTTGAAAGGGTAGTTGTAAAACAGCTAACTGATCATCTGCAGAGGAATGGTCTATTTGAAGAGTTTCAGTCAGGTTTTAGAATTCATCATAGTACAGAAACAGCATTAGTGAAGGTTACAAATGATCTTCTTATGGCCTCGGACAGTGGACTCATCTCTGTGCTTGTTCTGTTAGACCTCAGTGCTGCTTTTGATACTGTTGACCATAAAATTTTATTACAGAGATTAGAGCATGCCATAGGTATTAAAGGCACTGCGCTGCGGTGGTTTGAATCATATTTGTCTAATAGATTACAATTTGTTCATGTAAATGGGGAATCTTCTTCACAGACTAAAGTTAATTATGGAGTTCCACAAGGTTCTGTGCTAGGACCAATTTTATTCACTTTATACATGCTTCCCTTAGGCAGTATTATTAGACGGTATTGCTTAAATTTTCATTGTTACGCAGATGATACCCAGCTTTATCTATCCATGAAGCCAGAGGACACACACCAATTAGCTAAACTGCAGGATTGTCTTACAGACATAAAGACATGGATGACCTCTAATTTCCTGCTTTTAAACTCAGATAAAACTGAAGTTATTGTACTTGGCCCCACAAATCTTAGAAACATGGTGTCTAACCAGATCCTTACTCTGGATGGCATTACCCTGACCTCTAGTAATACTGTGAGAAATCTTGGAGTCATTTTTGATCAGGATATGTCATTCAAAGCGCATATTAAACAAATATGTAGGACTGCCTTTTTGCATTTACGCAATATCTCTAAAATCAGAAAGGTCTTGTCTCAGAGTGATGCTGAAAAACTAATTCATGCATTTATTTCCTCTAGGCTGGACTATTGTAATTCATTATTATCAGGTTGTCCTAAAAGTTCCCTAAAAAGCCTTCAGTTAATTCAAAATGCTGCAGCTAGAGTACTGACGGGGACTAGAAGGAGAGAGCATATCTCACCCATATTGGCCTCTCTTCATTGGCTTCCTGTTAATTCTAGAATAGAATTTAAAATTCTTCTTCTTACTTATAAGGTTTTGAATAATCAGGTCCCATCTTATCTTAGGGACCTCGTAGTACCATATCACCCCAATAGAGCGCTTCGCTCTCAGACTGCAGGCTTACTTGTAGTTCCTAGGGTTTGTAAGAGTAGAATGGGAGGCAGAGCCTTCAGCTTTCAGGCTCCTCTCCTGTGGAACCAGCTCTCAATTCAGATCAGGGAGACAGACACCCTCTCTACTTTTAAGATTAGGCTTAAAACTTTCCTTTTTGCTAAAGCTTATAGTTAGGGCTGGATCAGGTGACCCTGAACCATCCCTTAGTTATGCTGCTATAGACGTAGACTGCTGGGGGGTTCCCATGATGCACTGTTTCTTTCTCTTTTTGCTCTGTATGCACCACTCTGCATTTAATCATTAGTGATCGATCTCTGCTCCCCTCCACAGCATGTCTTTTTCCTGGTTCTCTCCCTCAGCCCCAACCAGTCCCAGCAGAAGACTGCCCCTCCCTGAGCCTGGTTCTGCTGGAGGTTTCTTCCTGTTAAAAGGGAGTTTTTCCTTCCCACTGTAGCCAAGTGCTTGCTCACAGGGGGTCGTTTTGACCGTTGGGGTTTTACATAATTATTGTATGGCCTTGCCTTACAATATAAAGCGCCTTGGGGCAACTGTTTGTTGTGATTTGGCGCTATATAAAAAAATTGATTGATTGATTGATATCAGGACTTTGATTGATCCAATAACAATATTTACACTGGAAATGTGGTTTACTCTTACCAGACAACTTAAACTGAAAAAGGGGCTAAAATTATTAAAATGGATAGCACTGGATAGTGAATTTAGGCCTGGGCTGTATGACTCAACATTTAAAGAATGGAAGAAAAATGGAATGACTGCATTTTGTACTGCCACAGAGAATGGAGAATTAAGAAGTTTTGAAGACTTATAGAAAAGATTTGCACTTAAGAATCAAGATTTTAGATATTTTCAATTGAGGGAATATTACAATAAAGAGGTGAAGAGGGCCACACCAGAAGAAATGAACCCAGTGATAGAAGTGATGGTTAATGCATATAATCAAAAAATATCTAGGGTTATATCAGTAACATACTACAGCATAATGGAATGTCAGAATAAAACAACATTATACATAAAGCACAAGTGGGGAAAAAGAGTTGAATATCACAATTACTGAAGAGGAATGGTATCACATGTGCGCAACTCAACAGACATCCAAAAATTCATTTACATGGAGAGAATTTAATTGGAAAAAATTTAACACGTTTTTTTAATTACACCAAATTTAAAAAGCAAACAATTGTTAAAACAGCAAACATGCTGGAGGCAATGTGGTCAATAAATGCAAACCACACGTGATCTGAAACTGTAATTCCTCCTGTCCCTTGTGAGCTGATCCCTTACTGTTTGACTACTGTTCTGTACTTATAAGAAATAAAATAAAAAGTAAAAAAAAAATGTGTTTAACATGTAAAAGACTAAAAAGAAACACATGATGTTGAAATTGTGTGTGTGTGTGTGTGTGTGTGTGTGTGTGTGTGTGTGTGTGTGTGTGTGTGTGTGTGTGTGTGTGTGTGTGTGTGTGTGTGTGTGTGTGTGTGTGTGTGTGTGTGTGTGTGTGCCGTGGGGGCCAGCTTTTCATTTGTTCTCTGAGGGGAGCTCACTCTCCCACACTTTGAAAACCCCTGATGTAAGCTATGACATGGTTTACAGCCAATGCAGTGTAATTGTTTATTTGCATGTAGAAATGTGCTTGGATCATTAAACATACTCAGACAACAATGGACAAGACTAATATGCAAACCAGGTGAGTCACATTAGGACGATGGGGATATAAAAATGTAAATCTTTATCTTCCTTCCCTAGCCCAGCCTCCATTCACCATGTGTTTGCGTGTCAAGTTTTACCCGCCTGACCCCGCTGCCCTGAAAGAGGAAATCACCAGGTATGAGTTTGATGAGTGTTTCTGGATGTAGAGGTGTGTTTGGAGCAGGAACTGTTCTTGAATCCAATGGCCTTGGCATATCATCACTGTTGATGATTGTTCCTCATCTTCATTTATTATGGCTGTGAACATCAAAAGTGCACTAAGAGCTGCATGAAACTACTTTTACCATACTTGTACCATTTTTTTATGCCCAGACCAATTATGTGCTGCAAAAATTTGTAATTTTAGCTAAATCAATAAACAATGGCTGCTGTGCTGCAATGCACCATGGGAGTTTGGGGTTTTGAATGTTGTTATTGTGGTTTATGTTAGTTTAACAGTGTTGTTAGTGTTCTTGAGTTATGTTTTTGTAGATAGTTGGTTTAGTCACTTTAGTCAAGTCTTATGTTGCTATTATCATGAGTGAGTTAAGTCTTATGTTCATACCATAAGTCAAAAGTATAGTGCTTTTAATGTCTTCCACTGCCCTCTCTGTTTGTCCAATTAAAGGCACCTGCTTACAGCAGATTGCAGAAAAACAAACAGGTGTGTGCAATTTTTCTGACATCTGCCATTTGGTATGTTTATGTATTTTGGGTCGAGGATGAATAGTACCAAAACTAAATATTGATACAATTAATATTTTTAGAGAAGCTACATATATTAGCTAACAACACTGAACAATGGACATTAATATACATTCTGGACTCACATGACAGTCCAGCAGGAAGTAAATCATCTATATATTAAACGTGTGAGTGTGTGTGTGTGATTTTATTTAGTAAGCTCACTGTAAGTATATAATATTGTAAATACGTTTAAAAATACATGGTTGACACAAGAAAGTGAAAAATCAAATGACAAAATAGAAGTAAGAATAAAATAATGATCGAAATGAATATTCTGTGTATGATAACAAGAACATAAACAATTTATAAATACATTAAGACAGTAAATTAACATTACAAATTACATAATTAACAAGAAATAAAAGTGTTGAGTTCTTCTAAAAACTGTTGCCATCTAAGGTTCTAAAGACATTGTAGCCTCTCAGATCATTCCAACTCATTATAGAAACTTTGCACAATTTATTACCACCCATGAAAAATGTCAACTACCTATTTTATAAACACTACTCAGTCTAGAGCCCATAGATCCCCACGGGCAACACGCTAGTGTAACAGATAAAATAACCACAGCACACGCGCGCGCGTGTGTGTGTATGTAATTCAATAAAATTAGAATGCCTTTTTCTGTACATGGATAAAAAATAATAATAATTAAAAAAGGCTGTTAGAGGTTTTGAAGAATCTTGTTTGCAAGTTTGAACTGCTGACCCTTTAATGACAGAGTTGGCTTCTATTCAATAAAATACAGCTTCAAAGGGAGTCTGTTTTCTTATGGAACTTTAAATCATGTTCAAAAGAGACTAAAATTCATCAAATTATACATGTAACAAAAAAAAGTCCACAAACAATTTGATGGCAGGAGAAAAGCTGTAGTTGGGATTTGATGACTTTTTCGTAGCTAAGGATGCTCCCTGCTGCCACACATCGTGACAGCTCAACAGACTGTTGTGACGGCAATGGCAGTGGAGCTGCTAAGCACACAGATCTATGAAAATTACTTCTTCCGACCGGCTGCCACACAGTGAAGTCTTACTCACTATCCAGCTCTGAATAGCACAGAGGAGTAGGGAGGGAGGTGCACAGTGAGGGAGAGCTCCTCCATCTCCCTCCATCTGTTCTGGCTGCTGCGTGTCTGACAGTTTCCAAGAAAGGAAAAAAGAAATTATTTTTATGAGTCTGTTGACACTGAGTTTGAGAAGAGGCTGTTTTGTCTGGACAACTAAATTCCAAACTTTCTACCGCAGGTTTGCCGTTATGTTCGGTGTATGTAATATC
This sequence comes from Thalassophryne amazonica, assembly GCF_902500255.1. Taxonomy (NCBI): domain Eukaryota; kingdom Metazoa; phylum Chordata; class Actinopteri; order Batrachoidiformes; family Batrachoididae; genus Thalassophryne; species Thalassophryne amazonica. Next base: position 66,577,112 of record NC_047104.1, on the reverse strand, counting down.
TTTTTTGGCTGATGTACTTTTAAACAGCTTTGATTGTTCTGTTGTTGCGGTCGTCCAAGAAAACAATGTTTCATGGGACAATAAAGTTTGAGTTGTGTAGGTTCTTCTAAAATGTTTGGCCAGGCTGAGAATAGAAACCATTAAGCATTGGGGGTGGATCTGGATAAAAGATTGGAGGCAGAGCATTTTATTTATTTATTTGAAAGAACTACGCAGAATTTTTAAAAACTAATGATCCAGTTTAAAAAAAGATAAAATGTACAGTAGAGCCTGGAATACATACCCTGTTGTAATAATAGCCCACGGGGGTGGCACACTGACTAAATGTTGCTCCTCGAGGCCGGAAGACTAGTCCACTGACAGACTCTACAGGTCTTAGGTTTTAGCCTCTTTATTGGAGTGTTCACCCTCCCATACCTCGTCATGTCTCTTGAGTGGCAGACCCAACATAGGTTACACTGATTTTTTGGGATATAACTATTGACAGATGAGCCTCCATTTACTCTTTGAAGTTCTGGTGCTTCCTGTTTTGCAGTATGGTTGTGATGCTTGAATGCTAACCACTGACCTAAGGAGATGGCTGGATGTCTTTGGTACTTGACCTCATTGTAGAATCCTTGAGTACCATTGGGAGGAAATTTTGTAACTTGGGGAGCATCATGAGCATGAGGCATACTAGTTGCAGTGTGAGGGCCTGTAGGCTACAGCATTTTGGCCATGTGGGGCGTTTCTCTGGGCATGATCCAGCACACAGTAGCCTTAGTGCTGAAGGACCTCAGCAATGGGTAAAGTGTCCAAGGAGTAACACATGTATCACCTACCTGTAGGATATGGATTGCAGCTGTCAGGAGGTAAGCATGACCCCATCGTCTACCTTGGTGGTTGTCATCCAGGACCCAGGATGGTTTTGTATAGCGGTGGATGTGGTACTGCTTGAAAGTTTTTGAGCCTTACCACATGCATGCATCTGTTCAAATATGTGTGGAAAATCTGGAGGCAGAACTGGAGTGGAATGTAGAGAAACATGACTAGATTTGTTGATAATGCCCTGCTGAAATGCTGTAGCACCTAAGTGCTAAAGAATAGTGCAATAGTCCTCCGACACATCAGAGAGTAACTTGTGCATCCTTTAATGTCCATACCATGGTCCAAAAATATGCTCAGTACAACTGTAGTATTTATTGCTTTGCTGCTTGGAGAGAAGCACAATTACAGCAATCATACAGTTGTATGAAATAAATCCACTTTGGGGAAGCTCGTCATGCATGTTACCTGAATGTTGGTGGACGTCATCAGTAGATTAAGTTTCGATCTTAAGCAGAAGTCACATTTTTAATGATCAGTTTTTAAAACAATTTTACTGCTGCTTGTGTCCTGCACCAACAGTATCTCATTGCAAACTTCTATGTTTGGTAAAATAACATTATGTTCTTGAATTGTCAATATGTTAACGTTAATAAAGGAGCTTAAATGTCTCCACTTTGAGTTTTTTCTTTTGTTTTGAATGACTACATTGGTTTTGTGTCCAGCAGCAGTAAACAGAATATGTATACTTGTAGACACACATTCATGTGTGCATAATTAAATAAGACACAGTTGGTTCCAGAACCAAAATCATCAAATATGACCAAGAATTCTTTATTTCAACAGTAAACCTTGCCTGTGTCCATAAATGCATTTGGCATGAGGAGGTATGCTATCTTATATTGCCATGTCTGAGAGCATGCATGGATGCTGCACTTTGCCGTATCCACAAGACTATGGAACTGTCCCGTGACTGGATGACAACCACTCAGCCAGACAACCAGTCCATAACGACATCTCTAAAATAACCATCTATCTGCCACAGCCAGGTGAAATGTGGGTCTTCCCTTGGTCTTCTCCACCTACTGGGGTACTTGACACTCGGGCACCTGTGTGCTGGACCATGCACGGAGAGATACACCTCATCTTATTCTCTCTCAGAAAACGTTTGTTTGATACAAAGTCATTCCAGTGGTATCCAAGGATCCTTCAGAGACCTAGTACATCCAGTCATCATCTTAGGTCACTGGTTAGCATCCAAGTCTCACAAGCATTCAGCAAGACAGGCAGCACCAGGACCCGAAATACTTGGACCTTTGTTTGCTTGCAAAGATATCAACATCATCACCAAACACAGTCACCTCATGACTCCATAAGCTCTTCCCTGGCGCCTCTCAATCGCAAAGGCCGAGGATCCAGATATGTGTCTGTCACTACCGTGGTAAGTGAATGTCTCTACAAGTTTGAGACTTTCACCACATACAGATGCATTTCTAACAGCTGAGTCAAGGAAGTCGTTAAAAGTCTGAATCTTAACCCGTTTATGCCCAGATTTTTTTTTTTTTTTTTTTTGTAAGTGGAAAAAGTTGCATTAGTACCTTTGAGATTTTTTATTGAGTAGAAAATGACAGTGATACACTTCGGCAACAGTTGTTGCCAGTGGGGCAAAACAGGTTAAGCCCCCATCACACATAGCAAGAATGTGCAGAAACCAGGCCAACAAGGTAAATATGGTCATAATCCGGACACAGTTGGGAGGGAAAGAGGTGTGGTCAGCTGTGTCAGAACAGATTGACTCGTGCACACCTGTAAGATGCAGCCCAAACATATTTCAGACAACAGTCAGATGACACAGACTGCTGTCGCCACCAACATTGGAGCTGTCACTCACCCACACAGTCAAATCTTTGCTCATCCTCACATTCCCAGCGCTAAACTGACCTCTCATCAGAGGAGGGTGCGCTGGCAGGAGTGTGTCTCACATGATGGAGTGCGCGCGTGTACGTGCGTAGAACAAGTGATCCAAACAGCGTGAGAGTGTGTGGCCAGATGAAATGTTCACTCAGCTGCACACGTGTGTTCATAATGGCTGAACGAGCCGCGGTGCGTGTGTGCCTACGTGTGTAAAATAGGTGATCAAAGCAGCATGTGAGTGTGTGGCCGAAATGTTCACTCAGCTGCATGTGTGTGTTTATAATGGCTGCACCAGCCGCTCCATGTGCACACGTGGGACGCACGTGCAAGCACAGGAGCTGTCCATCTGGAGAGCGCACAAAAAGGCTGCTTGTGTACAGTCCGGTGAAAAATGCCTTTAGGTGTTTGATCAGTTTGTACTTGCATTGCTGGATTTTATTCGTCATAACTGCTGCTGACCTGTGCTGGCAGTACGCCAACTTCCCAGATGTGCCCAACATTCTTCAGATGCAGACAGCGAACTTTCTCTTCTTTGTTTTTTTAAACTCTTTTTTTTTTTTGTGGCCATTTCACTTGATACGCATCTTAACACAACTGCAGTTGGATTATCGGTGTGGAACGGCGCTTCACGTGGGATTTTTTTATGCCAGTGATGGATTATGCATTTGTGAGCCGATGGATGTAGCCACCACACAGCGAAGCCGGGTGAAAGGGACTTCACCAGCTGTCTGCGCTGTGGAACACGAGGTACCGGAGGTGAGTTCCATGTTTATTTATGTTCTGATGGGCTGAGGAAACATTTCCACATCATACCTGCTACAGACGTAGGAGGTGAACATGTAATAATACGAGCATTACAGCGGTGACATCCCGTTCAGTTACGTTGTGGGGCGCTGCACTGAGCCTCTTACGCACGCAGAGTGCCACATACATGCTACTGGATATCAACATTTCCTTTGTACTCCCTGGCCGGGGTCCAGTGGAGGTGGACATGGCACAACATGTTGGCAGGCTTTGCTGTGACCGATTGATCTCAGAGCTCAATCAACCATGATCAGATCGTTTCAGATGGTGTTTTGGCGCTCTCAGAATCTGTACATTGCGATCAGATGATGCAAAAAACTGCATATAGACCGCCGTCAGATGTGCGCTGCATCTCGATGGCGCCAAGAGTGTTTTGAACATGTGCAACACACTCGGGACAGCTGAGTGAATGGGACCAAATATGTAGATGCTCACAGACTGCCATCTGTTGGTCTTCAGACCGCACGTCAGTATTTCCTGATTGTGGCCGGATGTGTCATTCTTGTGTCATTTGGCCTCAATTGGCGTATGTGTGATGGGGGTATAAGTTTTGATCAAGGACAATCTCAAACCCAGACATTCTGATTCATCACTCAGCTTATCAAGTGCTGCAATCAGAGTATCCATTGATTCTGAAAGATCACATCAGCATCTGTGAAGTCAAGGTCAGTAAAACTTTCATCACCAACAAAGCACCCAAGTCACTGGTTTCCACATCCCTACCCAATGCCCAGTCCATGCAGGCATTCAACAGTGTGGGAGCCAGAACACATCCCAGACACACGGATGTTTTTACTGCACTGTAAAAAATAAAAAGGTGAGTCAAATTAAAAGTGTAACACATCTAGCTGCAATAGGTTTTTAAGTTGTCTCAACTTCAGGCGTGACAGTTGTTCCGACTTGTTGTCTGAAGTAAACCTTGGAGTTCACACAGAAGACTATTTTAAACTGACTTAACTTTGAGTTACAACTAGCAACTCAGATATGATTCAGATAAAAATGATATTTTGAATGAACAAATAACCTAACACAGACTACCCTTTGATACTGTATGTAAGTTCATTCAAAAGATAATTTTTATCTGAACCAAATCTGAGTTGCTAGTTGTAATGCAAAGTTGAATCAACCTAAAAATCTTTTGCAACTGCTTGTGTTACATTTTAAATTGACTCAACTTTTTATTTGTTACAGTGTGGTAAAAAAAAAAAAAAAAAAAAAATCAGAGTCTCTGCCTCCATTCTGCACAGCACTCACAGTATCTGGATAGAGACTGGCTATAATGTCCAGTAGTTTCTTGAGGCTCCCACGAATTCTCAGAATGTTCCAGAGAGTAGTCCGATCAACTGAATGACGTGCTTTGCAAAAATCAACATAGGCTGCAACAAAGCACTGCCGATACTTAACATTTATGTTCTATGAGTACCCATCCATCCATCCATCCATTTTCTTCCGCTTTATCCGGAGTCGGGTCGCAGGGGCAGTAGCTTAAGCAAAGCCGCCCAGACCTCCCGATCCACACACACCTCCCCCAGCTCCTCAGGGGGAACCCCAAGGCGTTCCCAAGCCAGCCGAGAGATATAGTCCGTCCAGCATGTCCTGGGTCTTCCCTGGGGCCTCCTCCCAATGGGACGTGCCCGGAACACCTCTCCAGCGAGGCATCCAGGGGGCATCCGGAAAAGATGCCCGAGCCACCTCAACTGACTCCTTTCAACATGGAGGAGCAGCGGCTCGACTCCGAGCTCCTCCCGAATGACCGAGCTCCTCACCCTATCTCTAAGGGAGCACCCAAGCCACCCTGCGGAGGAAACTCATCTCAGCCGCTTGTACTCACAGGGTGAAAATGCAATCAACAGTTTACTTCTTGGGTGTGAAGCCAGACTGTTCCGGTTGCTGAGTAGCAAGTAGCTGAAACTGATTCCTATTAAGAATGATCCTTGCAAGCACCTTCACAGAGAATGATCACACAGACAGCAGTGTAATACTCATGTAGTTGTCACAACCATGTGGTCACCCTTCCCTTTCCAGAGTGGGAAAATAAGACCTTTCTTCCAATCTGTAGGGATGATACCAGCCTACCAGAGTAAAAGAAACAGTGTTTGCAGTGCCAAGAGAACAGCATTTTTACCCGCATGGAGCCCTGCTCCAGTGCTACAAATCCCTGGAGCTTTCCCTGCCTTCAGTTGTTTCACAGCCATCACGATCTCACCATATATATCATCTTATATTGTTAAACTGTAAAGGAAAAGAAAATCTTTGTTTGTTCCATATACCAATATAATGACACAAATTAGTTTCTCTCTGTTCAATTCCACAGATATCTCGTCTTCCTGCAGGTCAAGAGGGACCTCTATCATGGACGCTTGCTGTGCAAGACATCAGACGCTGCTCTGTTGGCTGCTTATATACTGCAAGGTAGAGTTATAAGAAGTATTAGTCTCAGTACTTGTAGCCATGTTATACATCTGAGATTGTAATAAGGAGGAGTTGTGAAATGGGGAAAAGCCCGACTGTGAAATCGTGACTGGTTCGAAAAATTAAATTGAGTCCCTGAGTCTCCCATGTAATCATGACCTTTAAGAAAATAGTAGTAGTGTGGCAGATAACTGCAGCTATCAAAAGGATCATTCAAACTGTCATACAAGCGTCAAAATTGTTACATGGGATGCTTATTCGTAAAAGAATGTACCCCAAGAAAAATCCAACACGTCCACCATTTTCAAAGATTACTGCCATTTTTGGTCAGAAATGTCATAAATTTTCAAATAACTTGAAAATATGGAGCAGATTTTAATGTGGAGATTGCAAATTTCCACGTTTCAACATGCCTATACAAACATTTTTGAGCATAATTTGTACATTTTATTTAAAAATACAAATTAATTTTAAATGGTGTACATGGGGTTGTGGGGTTTGGTATGAGAGGTTGTACTTTAATTTCTGAAATCAGCCACGTCTTCTGGATGGAGTGCTGGCGCTAGTCCCAACGACATGCCCAACTCTCACTTATGGCACGATGTTTGTTTTTTGTTTGATTTTTGCACAACAATCGGCACCGATGCATAAACCTTTGGAAGATTATTATTTATAAAGCAGTCCAAAACGGAATATGTTCACAGTTCCACCATTCCACCTAAACACATCCACTAAAACATGGCTGTTAATCTTTCCATTATTTTTGTCTCATCTTGACTGTTTTCCAGCTGAGATTGGTGACTATGATCCAGGAAAACACCCAGAGGGTTACAGCTCTAAGTTCCAGTTCTTTCCCAAACACTCAGAGAAGCTGGAGCGAAGAATAGCGGATATTCACAAGACTGAGCTGATGTGAGTTCAAACCTGTGTCCAAGTCTTCTATAGCAGTGTCAGTGCTTTGCACAAGAAAAAAACAATTCTGTACTTCTCTTACATGTTCAAGCAATTCATCTTTTTATGTTTTCCACGTTTTCCACCTGGGCAGAGGTTCCTTCAGGCAAGAAACCTCTGCCCAGACGCTTTTGTCTTTTTCATTTCAGCAGATTTCAAATCTACCTATCAATCAAATCTCACTTTGTAGAAATGACCAATCACAGCAGAGCCAGTACCAACCTTGGTTTCCTACCCCAAAGTGCCAAACCTTTTGCGCAAGAGAGCAGAAATCCACTTTGCATGAGCAGAAATCAGCTTTGAGAGGGCAGGGGTGCGCTCGTCGCAAATTCCTCCTCACTCACAGCAGTTTTTTCTTCGCTTGGGGAGCAATTTCCTCTGAGTGCATGCATGCACAGAAATAAAATAAATAAATAAATAAAATAAAAATAAAAAAAAAAGCTACATTTTTCTTCGTAAGGAAGACTATCAAATGGCTTCGCCAAAATCCGGTCCACAGCATTCAAATTGTCTGCCATTATGTGCAGCTTGCTACCTAGCTAGCTCGCTAGCTGGGACTGGCGCAAGGCTCATGTGAAGTTTGTCCGCCTGTGAGTGCTTTGTGACGGTGGAGGAGCTCAGCAGCACCCGCTGCTCGGAAACTGCGATAGAAGTCAGAAAGAGTGATAGAAGTCAGTCTCCAAACACAAGCAGCTACAAAAAAAAAACACCAGAAATAGAAGCTCGATTTGTCACTAGTAGTTTTTAACAAAGAAAATGCCGCTAAGAGGATTAGGAAAGTCTCCGGTTCAACTCAGAACAGAATGAAAATTAAAAAATGCTCCCACGGACGTTTACACCAAAAGATCGCTGATTCGCTCATTGCGCTGTCAATCAAAAAGGGATTCAGCCTCAGACAGATCATCCAATCATCATGCAGAAGCTGAGCGTGCGGGCCAGCTGAGGCCAGCCCACTGCCCCATAGACCCCCAGAGACGCTGAGCATCCGATGGGCGGGACAAAGCCCAGCATTTATCCAATGACTCATCTCGTTTCGCTGCACTCTTTGCTTCGCTAATGAACTCTGTGGATGCTCAGCATCCACACTGTTTAAAGCACTGTGAAGCTGCGGGAATGAGTGAGAGGAAAGCTGCGTCGTTACCAGTGATAAGAAGCTGATTCTGAACAAAAGTTGAGCGCATTGTAGCGCATATTTAGTCAATGACATGTACACACAACAGTATATATTTGATCACTTATTTTTTGACATTTTAGAGAAGCTGAGCTTCCCTTGCAGTCTTAGAGCAATCGCCTCTGACATTAACCATATAGGAATGATGTCCATTTTCAGAGACAATAAGCAGTTGGACAAATTGTATATACAGTACAAGGATTATTGTTGACGCAAATCACTTGTACACCTAATTTTCTTTAGACAAGCCAGGGGATGGATACCGGAACATTTTCAAGTTCTGGAAAATGTCTTATGCCGCGTACACACCGGGCGCAATCAGACGCTACAAATTCGCGTGGGTCGCCAGGTGACGGACGCGCCTCCTTCGCCCGGTGTGTCGCTCTGTTTGGGTGGACTTTCGCTGCGAAAATTCGCCCGGGTGCGTCATCAAATAGGAGGAGTGTAGTGACACGGACCCACAACAGGGGGCGCAAATGAACGGCCAATAGATGAGCCAAAAGGTAACAATTTAATGTTGTGAAATGTGCACAACGAATATACAGACAATCTCAGAATATGGTACAGTCAAATTACAAAGGTGACGTGTGGGCAGGCTCGAGGATAGAAGACGTCTGTCCTGAGAAGGGCCGGAACCACACGATTTCTGCCACCACCGAACCTGGTGAATACTGGAGCCGCCAAGTCCCGAATTCCCAGGTGATCACCGTCTCCGACTGTCGGATCTGGTACTGCTGGCGAGAACAAAGACAGTCAAGTGTGGGTGTGTGTACACCCAGTAACAACAACGGTGGGAATGCCACCTCCACCTCTCACTCAATATGTGATGAGTACCGCAGTGATTCCTCAGGGGAAAAGAGTGCCGTCCTGCACTCACTCAGCTTCCACAGATAGAGGAACTGGTACTCCTGCAAACACTCACAATATACAGATATATTGCAACACAAACGGCTGAGGATATTACCTTCAATGAAGTACGATATCTCGGCGATGAGGTGGAGATGACGTCTGGGTTTTATGGAGTGAGGTGATGAAGAATGAGTGACAGCTGTCAGGAAGTAATGAGTAACAGCTGTCACTCCCGGCTGTGTCCGTGGCGGCAGCGCCCTCTAGTGCCTGAAGCCCACACTTCAGGCAGGGCGCCCTCTGGTGGTGGGCCAGCAGTACCTCCTCTTCTGGCGGCCCACACAACAAGTAGCTCCCAAACGTTTTTCCTCAGAGACCCACAGTTATTGTAATTTGGCCTCAAAACAGACAAAACCTCATGGCCACTGTGATCTTTGGCATCCCGTTGAGGGGGGCTTGACACCAGATTGGGAACCAGGGCTGCATGGTAAATCTGTCTGGAGCGGGCAGTGCTCAAAAACTGAGTGACTGTGCAAGGAGGAAACTAGTGAGGGACACTGATCCATGCATTTGTCTTTTCTAGACTGAATTACTGCAATGTCCTATTCTCTGGTTTACCACAGTCCAGCATTAGGGGTCTGCAGTTGTTCAAAATACTGCTGCCAGAATTTTGGCAAGAAGCAGAAAGTTCAACCACATTACACCGATTTTGGCCTCCCTTCATTGGCTTTCTGTCTCTATAAGGTCTGATTTTAAGGTTCTGCTATTCATTTAGAAAATTGTTCATGGACTAGCGCCTCCCTACCTGGCTGACCTAATTACACCCTATGTACCAGCCCGGGCACTGCATTCACAGGAAGCAGGACCATTTAGTGTCTCAAAGATTAAAAAAGTCGGCAGGCCACAGGGCTTTCTCATCGTGCGCCTGCCTTGTGGAACGATCTCCCTGCAGAGATAAAGCAGTCAGATTCCGTAGAGACATTCAAGTCCAGACTAAAGATGCATCTATTGTCCCTCTTGTACAACCCCAATTCCAATGAAGTTGGGATGTTGTGTGAAATGTAAATAAAAACAGAATACAATGATTTGCAAATCCTCTTCAACCTACATTCAATTGAATACACCACAAAGAACATTTAATGTTCAAACTGATAAACTTTATTGTTTTTGTGCAAATATTTGCTCATTTTGAAATGGATGCCTGCAACACGTTTCAAAAAAGCTGGGACAGTGGTATGTTTACCACTGTGTTACATCACCTTTCCTTCTAACATCACTCAGTAAGCGTTTGGGAACTGAGGACACTAATTGTGTCATGATTGGGTATAAAAGGAGCATCCCCAAAAGGCTCAGCCGTTCACAAGCAAAGATGGAGCGAGGATCATCACTTTGTGAACTACTGCGTGAAAAAATAGTCCAACCGTTTAAGAACAATGTTTCTCAATGTTCAATGTTCGTGGAATCCCTAAATTCAGGAATTTAGGGATTCCATCATCTACAGTCCATAATATAATCAGAAGATTCAGAGAATCTGGAGAACTTTCTACACGTAAGCGGCGAGGCCGAAAACCAACATTGAATGCCTGTGATCTTCTATCCCTCAGGCGGCACTGCATTAAAAACAGATATCATTGTGTAAAGGATCTTACCGCGTGGGCTCAGGAACACTTCAGAAAACCATTGTCAGTTAACACAATTCGTCACTACATCTACAAGTGCAAGTTAAAACTCTACCATACAAAGCGAAAGCCATACATCAACAACATCCAGAAACACCGCCGCCTTCTCTGGGCCCAAGCTCATTTGAAATGGACGTACGCAAAGTGCAAAAGTGTGCTGTGGTCCGATGAGTCCACATTTCAAATTGTTTTGGGAAATCATGGTAGTCGTGTCCTCCAGACAAAAGAGGAAAAAGACCATCCAGATTGTTACCGGCGCAAAGTTCAAAAGCCAGCATCTGTGATGGCATGGGGGTGTGTTGGTGCCCATGGCATGGGCAGCTTACACATCTGTGTTGACACCATCAACGCTAAAAGGTACATGCAGGTTTTGGAGTAACACATACTGCCATCCAAGCAACGACTTTTTCAGTGACGTCCCTGCTTATTTCAGCAAGACAATGCCAAGCCACATTCTGCACATGTTACAACAGCGTGGCTTCATAGTAAAAGAGTGCAGGTACTAGACTGGCCTGCCTGTAGTTGAGGCAGTGACAAGATCTTTAACGGATGCTGGCCCTGCACCCCTCACAGACTGACCTCAGGACACCTTAATTTCAAGATGGACTGCTTTTTAATTTCAATTAAGGATTCTGTTTTTGTTGTTCTTGTTTTTTCTGTTTTCTGTTTCTTCTGTTTAAGAAATTCTTGTAGAATTTGTAAAAACCTTGTAACTGTTAGAATGGCCAAAGATGTTGGTCACCCCTCTGTGTCTGGTCTGCTTGAGGTTTCTTCCTTATTATCACCAGAGGGAGTTGTTCCTTACCACTATCACCTGTGTGCTTGCTCAGAGGGGTTGGTAAGGTAGACCTCACTCATGTAAAGCACCTTCAGGCAGCGTTGTTGTGATTTTGTGCAATATGAATAAAAATAAATTGAAATTGAATTGAATTGAGGGAAGCCAAAAAATAAAAAAAAGTTAAAAATGACACCCACGACAGCTCTGAGGGAGTTCCAAGTTTCTGTAGTTGCATCACCTGTCACAGCTTCATTCTGGAGTTATGCAGAGGGGGATTTTAATTCATGAAAACAAGTTAAATCTAGGCTCAAGTCTTCTGTGTACCTCCTGACAAACATCATCTTTTTAAGAAAATCCTTCTCTCCACCATGAAGATGCATTACTGGTGATCCACATTTTTTTAATCTTTATATAAATGACATATTTAATGTGTCACAATTATTAAAATTATTATTATTTGCAGATGATACCAATATATTCCAGTGATAATTATAGCAAACTTATTAATGTGGTAAATAGTGAATTAATTAAGCTGAAAACTTGGTTGAATATTAATAAATTATCCCTAAATATAAATAAGACTAAAGTCATGTTTTTTGGAAATCATAATGTCAATTCTAATTTACCAATACATATAGACGGTGTCGAGATAGATAAAGTGTCAGAAGTCAAATTTTTAGGGATAACCATCGATAGTAAATTAAGCTGGAAGTCTCATATCAGCCACATACATAAAAAAGTTTCCAAGAATGTCTCTATTATGTACAAAGCAAAATATTTTCTGGATCATAATGCATCATATTTATTGTATTGTTCTTTAATCTCTCCTTACTTAACATATTGTATAGAAATCTGGTGTAACAATTACAAAAGTTTGCTTCATCCCCTCTGTATAATCCAAAAGCGGGCAATAAGAATCATCTATAAGGTAGGATATCTTGATCACACAAATAGTCTATTTTTGTAATCCAAATTGTTGTAAATGCCAGATCTGGTTAATTTTTACACCGCACAATTATTATATAAAGCCAGTAAAAACTCATTACCCAGTAATATTCTGAGTCTCCACCCAGAGAGAAGGAAGCTATAACTTGAGGGGATGTGGTAACTTTAAAGTCAAGGCAGTGAGAACTACCAGGAAACGTTTGTGTGTGTCCGTGTGTGGCATTAAGCTGTGGAATAGTTTGGCACCTCAGCTCAAGCGATGTCCTAACATCCATCAATTCAAAAAAAGATACAAAGAAATGGTTCTGTTGAAATACATGAATGAGGAGAGAGGTGCGTGATCGTCATGTCTTTTTAATTTATTTCTAGTTAATTTACCTTTGCTTTTTTGCCTTGTCAGCAATAGAAGGGGTCTCGCTAGGACACACAAACGTTCATAAAATACCTGGAATTATCCTGTACATCAGTTTAATTATATATATCATAGCCATAATTGTAAACTATATTATAAAAAAAAAAAAGATAAAATGTTACTGTATGTTTGTTAATATAATAGATGTTAACATATTTGCATAATACCTGTTATTGCCGGTGTCGTAACCATGGTCAAAAGTATTGTTTTTATACATCATGATCCTGTAGTTGAAATGCTAGTCAAATAGAAGTATGGTGATGATGGTAATAACTTAGAGAGAGGGGGAAACATATATGTGTATGTGTGTGTATGCGTGTGTGTATGTATGTGTATGTGTCTGTGTGTGTGTATGTACGTATGTATATATGTGTATGTGTGTATGTATATATGTGTATGTATAATATGTATGTATATGTGGGTGTGTATGTATGTATATATACATATATGTATATTTATGTTTACATTTATATAAATATGTACATATGTAAGTTTATTGATACATAAAAAGACTTTTCCTTTTCTTTCCTCCTTGTTTCCCCCTCTTGCATCACTTACATCATTATCACCAGATCAGGGTCGGCAAGTGGGGGTCTGTTGCTCCAAGGTCTCCCCCTTCTGCCAGCAGACTCCAAAACCTTGTCTTTTAATGCAGAGCCTAGGACATTCAGAAAGGGTGGA